>NC_134827.1:360145-403000 GCF_004210375.1 Tachypleus tridentatus | reverse complement strand
CACATAACCCTCGTATATAGTAGCTTGCGCGAAATTTAGAGAAACCAAACTTTAAGAATGTACATTGGAAAAAAGTTCGCAATTATTATTTAATTTCTTAATATCTTCAAATTGTTTTATGCTTATTTTGAAAAGTAATCCATTTATTTTTTATTATTTTATTTATACAGCTGGACAAGAGTGCTTATTAATAATTAAAATGTATTTTAGAAGTGGAGATATTTTCAACGAAGACATTTAAAATCTATTTCTGAAACACACATTTATATATATATTTATTGTTGTTTAACCACAAATATTGAATTTATTATATAAAATAATAGCTGTGTGTTTTCTTATAAAGCCACATCGGACTATCTGCTGAGCCCATCGAGGAGAATCGAACCCCTGGATTTTAGCTTTGTAAATCCGAAGACATACCGCTGTACTAGCGGGGGGGCAAAAAATAATAGCTCTATGCTTGAAATGTTTGTGCTAAATTTATTTCTACAGAGCTGATCTAAAAATTTTTCATTCAATGCTTTTATTCCCGGCCCGGCCAGATGGCTAAGGCACTCAACTCATAATCCGAAGGACGCGGGTTCGAATCCCCGTCACACCAAACATACTCGCCCTTTCAGCAGTGAGGGCGTTATAATGTGATGGTCAATCCCAATATTAGTTGGTAAAAGAGTAGCCCAAGAGTTGGTGGGGGTGGTGATGATTACTTTTTTTCCCTCTAGTCTTACACTGCTAAATTACGAACGACTAGCGCAGATAGCCCTTGAGTAGCTTTGTGGGAAATTAAAAACACAAACAAACTTTTAGTCTCATCTTCTTTCATGGTATTGACATTTTTCTCTTTTTTACTGCTTTATTATATGTTTGTTCGATTTATTTGTTATAATTTAATTATCTTATTTCTTTCTGAGAAAAACGTTTTTGGTTTGTATTTTTAACAATGATTGAAAAAAAAAAAAGTAATTTAATTTATTTAACTGCCACTAGATGGGGAACCGTTGATATTGCGGAACGAATTGAGTTAGACTAAAAGCTGTTGTAATGCATCTCGTTTCATTTAGATCATGTCAAAACAAAACATTTTCTGGAGAAGCCATGTTTATCACACCCAATTTAAAAATAATATCAGCATGGCTAAATTTTTAGTAATCAAAGCAACACATATTCTTAAGGATTGACATCGAGTACATGTTTACCCTAATTTGATCGTATTATTAGACACCACACCCAACAATCACAAAATGATGGCCCGGTATGGCCAGATGGTTAAGGCACTCGACTCGTAATACGAGGGTTGCCGGTTCGAATCCCTGTCGCACTAAACGAGAGTAGCCCAAGAGTTGACGATGGATGGCGATGAATAGTTGTTTTCCCTCTAGTCGTACACTGCAAAATTAGGAAGGGCTGGAGCTGATAGCTCTCGAGTAGCTTTGCGCGAAATTCAAAACAAACAAACACAAATTGATTTGAAAATTTCGCCAAATACTTTGCTGTTTTGCTAAGTGGAAAGCGACGTCTAACAACTGTTATGGATTACAGCTCAGAATATAATACAGATTTATAATTTACCTAACTGAAACACTTACTTGGCTAAATAAATCATTATTATGCATTAAACTCCATTCCAGAATATATTTGTTCTACATATCCTTCAAAGAAGATACAAAACATTTTGTTATTAATAAACTAAGGTACAAAATATGACAGGCGTAGCACCTCTACTAAAATATTTTAATATGGATAAAATACTAACGTAAACTCGATGAACAAGGAAGAATTAATTTTTACCTTACGCATAACATGGACCATATCACATTCATTTCTAGATAAGTTCTCCAGAATTGTTTTTTAAAATGCTCAAATAGAATGGAACAGGATAACTAAAGGAAAGAATAGTTAACATACTTTCGCGCATGTACAGATTTTATGGCACTGTTAAAAAATAATAATTTCATTCACCGGTTTCTTCTTTAAATGCGTTTGGCCTGTTTTATGTTTGCAAAAGGTTTCAGTTTTGTTATGGATGATCTCATTCTTGTTGTATTTATTGTTCTTGAGGTTTTTGTAATATAGATATTCTCGACCACACTCACCATGTAATTATAGCTGCAGTTTTAATTATGAGATATTCTTCTACACTTACTTTCTGTCATGTTTTACGTATTTATAGAGAATCAAAGATGCCTCATATTTAATTGTGTTAGCTTTACTTGTAATTCACTCAGTAATATACAAATATTCAACCTTTTTCAAGGCTAACAAACTTTAATAAAGAATTATTTTAATGTAAATGTAATATTAAGAGCTTTACACGAATGTTTTAATTAATTATAACGCTTATATATGAGTCGACAGAGTGATAAACGTTTTCATTTAAATGTTTCCGGAATTTTCTGACATAATCATTTCTCTCAAATTCATTTTTTCAAGAATAATTATTCTTGTCTCTAGTGCTTCGGAAACGATTACAAATTTCCTCGAAATTTTACAAAGATATGTTGTATAAATTATTTAAGATAACTAGACTGAGTTTTCACAGTTCTAAACATGTGTTGCCGTGAATTTTAATAAATTTAGTCGTGTTGTTATTGCTTCCAAATTATGTGCATCAACTAGTTTTTACGACGATTACCTTCTATGTTTTTGTTGTTGTTTTTCTGCCTTGAAATATCCCCATCGCGCCAAACATGCTCGCCCTTTCAGCCGTGGGGGCGTTATGATGTGACGGTCAATCCCACTATTCATTGGTAAAAGAGTAGCCCAAGAGTTGGTGGTGGGTGGTGATGACTAGGTGCCTTCCCTCTAGTCTTACACTGCTAAATTAGGGACGACTAGCACAAATAGCCCTCGAGTAGCTTTGTGCGAAGCTCAAAAACAAACAAACAAACAAACAAACTGCCTTGAAATACTCCAAGTTAAATGAGATATATCATTCAACCAGCCTCATTCAATCCGATTATGTAATATCAACGTTACTTATATCTAGTTACAATTAAGTATTGTGCATTTATTATTGTCTGTATTATGCACTAGAAAAAGCATCAAAGTGAACCGTGTTAATATAAACATTAGTTTTACGAACTAGATGAACCTGTCTTTTAAATGAAGCAGAGAGTATCACAACTTTTTTTGTTTGAGAAAAATAAAATAGAAACAAATTGATTAAAATTTCTTTAAAGCCACTAGATGGGAAGAGCGTTGATATTGCAGAAACGTATTAAGTAAGTGATACTAACAAGCTTGTCCGCCCACTGTTTTTCTTTCCCCGAGTAAAAGAACTAATCTTCTCTTTAAAAGATTAGATTTAAGTTTTGCACTAATTAGGTAGTTTGCTCTGAACGTAAAATAATGTAAATAATGTTTGTTAGCACTTAGAATATCTAAAGTATACTCTTCAAAATAAGAAACGCAAAAGGCAAAATATGAGACAAATTGTTAACAAGTTTATTCCGGGTAGTTCTGTATGACATGTGTGAAACTTTGCACATTCACTGCTGAACATCCAAAGTCTGCAAAGGCGAAGTCCACGCTCACTAGTTGAAGTTTAACGTCACTCAACGTCAATAACGAGTATGCCCCCCCGTGAGCATCAATAACTGCTTGGCATCTCCTGCCCATGGAAGCGATGAGATGACGAATCACATCCTGTGGAATGGCTGTTCAGTCAGCCTGCAAAGCTGCTGCAAGCTGAGGTAGAGTCTGCGGTTGAGATTGTCGCCGTCGCAGACGTCGGTCCAACTCGTCCCAAAGATGTTCGATGGGGTTTAAATCTGGTGAACTGGAGGGCCAGGAAAGAACGTTGGTGTTGTGGTGTCTCAAGAAGACAGTGGTGAGTCGGGCTGTGTGAAGACGGGCGTTGTCATGTTGAAAAACGTCGTTGACGTTCACCATGATGGGTTGCACATGGGGCCTAAGAATCTCGTCGATGTATCGTTGAGCCGTAAGATTCCCTCGAATGTGCAAAAGGTCTGTTCTGGCATTGTAGGCGATGGCAACCCACATCATGATGCTGCCACCACCAAATCTGTCAACATCCTGCACACAGTTTGCTGCAAAACGTTCACCTCGGCGACGGTAAACACGGGTCCTTCCATCCTGCCTACGAAGCATAAAACGTGATTCATCGCTGAACCAAACATGCCTCCATCATCGATGAGGTCATACCCGATGTGCCCCAGTCCACTGCAGCCGTGCTTGACGATGTTGCTGGGTGAGGATGACGCCTCTGACTGGACATCGAGGTTGGATTCCTGCATCTCGTAGACGGTTGCGTACGGTCTGATCAGAAATCCTACGCAGCCCTGGTATGGTTGAAGTGGTGGTCCTATCCCGAAGGTGACGTAACCGGATGTTGCGATCTTGTGCGGGCGTAGTCACACGAGGTCTGCCAGATCGTAGACGGTCACGAGTTGATCCATGTTGTTGGTGACGATTTCATAGCCTTGTGATGGTGCTTGTGTGAACATTCACAGCTCTGGCAACCTCTGATCGAGATTGGTTTGCTTCCAAGCGACCAATGGCGTTGTTGCGTTGTGCTTCAGTCAGTCTTGGCGTAACTGTATTGCGTGTCGGTGGCTTAACACTGAGCTATGGAAACCGAGAACCCATCACTTTTATAGGGATTTTGCACATGTTGCACTTGCAGAACATACAGATCTTTCAAACAAATTTATTGGACACGCATGCGTTTTGGCGAAAAAATCCGATGTTTTCCTCCGTTTTCAAAGTGCACAACTTTTATTGTCATTTTGGTCTGACAATCAGTGCCTTAACACGTTTAAATAACATACTCTGAGCTTGTAACGTTATTACATATATTTCTCTTTAAAATAACAAAAATATCCCTTTTGCGTTTCTTGTTTTGAAGAGTATATATAAATAATACAGTTTTTTTAGTTGTAACAAGAATGGAGCCAAGTTTCTCTTGTACTTCAAGTATAGACTTTTGAATTTCTATGAACGTTGGCAAAACAATTTAAGAAATACAGGTTGAATTAGCTAACATCTTAGAAAAAAAATAAACATACCTTAAGTTGTTGGAGATAACTGATAAGTGGAGAAATCAGTACCATTTAATAATGATTAAGTTTGCCTTTTTTTAACCTTGTAAGTTATTTATAATTTTGAATACCATGAATACAGGGTTTAAGAGAACTGAGATCACAATTTCAATTTACCTGCAGATTTAAGAAGTGCTTTATATAGAACATTCAACGGTATCATATATATATTTATTTATTTGCATGCCTATTGTGTGTGTTTACCTACGGCTTATATACTTATAATGCAAGTCTTCACGTAACGATCTGCAGTCATAAGCTAATTTATTTCATGAGAGTAGCAAAGGCCTGACTATCTATAAATCTGTACCTTTATTCAAACTATACCAGTAAAATAAGAGAACGGGGATTACAAACAAACTCGTATAACAACAAGGTAATCGATTGGTGTTTGGAAACCACTCAAAAAACCGTTCTCAACAACCAGTTAATAGCATTCATTACTGAAAGAAGCCGGTTGGACAGTCGCTCCACACGCTAGGTGTCTTTAATATTAATTAGGATTTTTTTATTAGAATAACCAAAGAAGTATCCGTTTTAATACGTTACAATAAAATCATGAGTATAAACTGTCTTTTATCTGGCTTAAAAGCGTTATATTTTGGGTACAAAAATTATGTTATCGTATTTACAGTAACTAAAATATTTCAGTTACGATAAACAAAAATATGCGTATAAACGTAATATCTTATGATATCTAAAGTACCTCATGACTTAACATTAAATGTTGTATGTTTTTTATTAAGTAACCCGTTTAACAACCATAATATTTTGTTAGGTGACGTAAGACAGCTATTAATTAAAGTAAACTCAATTATTCTAAGTGGGAAAAAAAATTTGAAGAAAAACAAACAATAACAAAACACATAGAATAATAGATGTAACTGAATCGACACAGTTGTTTATAATTATATAAGAAAACAATGCCATCATATTTACAAACAAACTTTCAGCATAAATTACAGTATTACTCCGATCACATTGTGTTAAATTTATTTTCCCACATTATTTTCTATTTAAAATAGACAACTCTACCTTAAGTTTTCACCATCTATGCACTAAAACAATAACTCTTCTAAATTAGTTCCTTAAAATAATTATCTTTTTACCAACAGCCTAGCGACAAGGTTTAGTCGAGTCATTAAAAGAATACTTTATTTTTACAATACTTTCTAACAGGTAACATATCTATTGAATCATGTTTAGAGATAACAATATACTCTTACGAAAGTCTTCACCGCTGAGAGGTTTGTTCATTCTTTTCTATGAAACTTGGTAGTTGATCTGCTTTAGGGATCAGAAGAGGAACCTTTTATCTTTTATATCTAATTGTCTGAACTGAGAAATAATAACAAGCTTATTGAATAGGTAATATACTGTTACAAAGTAATACCTATAACTCCAGTATCTGGCAGAGAGTAACGGGACGTGACTCCTGGCCAACCATCTTTAATGTTATCCGCTTATAGAGAACGTGGGTTAACCAAATGAGATAGTAAAAACTATCAACCGCAGACATGAAACTGAATGATACAAACAAAGTAAAGCGTTGAAGAGTTTCATGTTTCTTAGTGATTGATAAACTATGTACTTCCTTTTTTATGTTAGCTTTGATTATTAAGAACATTTAAACCTACATTTTAGTATTTGTGAATTAAGTATAGTATGTAAACATTTTTGTGTCAGTAGAAAATAAAATATTCAATTAATGCACCAACAATTAATCAACTAACAATTAATGTTAGTTAAGGTTTCAGTCTAAAAACTTTCAAGAATATGAACGAGTTAGTATTTTTTACTTATTTCCCACATAGAAGTCTTTCCCCACTTTTATAAATGCATGGTATCTTCGTACGTCTATGCACTGTTGTCAAATTCAGTATGCATCACATACATCGTGTGTTTAGTACATCATTAATTCAACTTTGTACAATACTTAAAACTAGAAATAGGAAATATGATTTGATGTTTCAATTTAATAAAAGTTATGTGCAGCTACTACATTTATAAATAATATTCAATACTAGTAGAGATCCACAAAACATTTACTGTCAAATTAGTATCTTTATTATAACAATACTTCTTTAAATACAGAAATCATAGAATAATACAAAATATTCTAATTGCATACACCAAAATCTATGTTCACTTGTCTTAGGTATAACAGTAGGTAAGCCTTTATTAATTAACTACTACCTATATTCGATAAAAAGATAAATTAGCATTGTAGCGTTTTCGTGCGTTTTGTTCCCTTTAAACTTTAGTATAAGTAATGCTATCAATAAGAAGCTTATAACGTTATTCTTACCTCACTTTGGACTTTTTTTAATAGGTTGTTGTACAAAATGTCTACTAAAGTATGTATACGTCCGCCTTTATATGAGCATTTAGATAGTAAGGTGCGCGTGCATTTTAAGGACAGGCATTATTATTGTTATAGTAGGCTGGTAACTAGTTAACAACACCACACAACCAACTCTTGGACTACTACTGTTAGATGGAACAGTGGAACTTGATCGTCACTCTTATAACGCACCCACTGCCCCAAGAAATGTTTTTGCGGACCATAATTCCTTAGATTCACAGCCTGGGAAGCTAACTACTAGGCTACAACTAACTCATTTATGGATGACATAATACAGGTTGGAAATGAAAATATTTTTTATACATAACAAAAAAAGAAAAAAAATAACTCCAATTCAAAACATTGTATAACAATAGCTGTGAGGTCGTGTTTTATTGTATGCACGTATAATTCAATACATTAAATGAACATTAACGTTGAGTTTGACCCGGCATGAGCGCTCGACTCATAATGTGGAGGTCGCGGTTTCCAATCCCCGTCACACCAAACATCCTTGCCCATTCAGCCGTAGGAGCATTATAAAGTGGTGATCAATCTCACTGTTCGTTGTTAAAAGTAGCTCAAGAGTTGGCAGTGGGTGATGATGACTAGCTGTCTTCCCTCTAGTCTTACACTACTAAATTAGGGACGGCTAGCGCAGATAGCTCTCGTGAAGGTATGCGTGAAATTAAAAAAAAACAAACTGTTGTGTTAATTTCTATTACCTTTTGTTCCCCGGTGGGTTATTTTTGTGTTTGTTTGCTTTTTCTTATAGCGAAGCCACATCGGGCTATCTGCTGAGTCCACCGAGCCCCCCGATGGGACAGGGGTAAGTTGGCGGACTTACAAGGTTAAATAAAGTCCGTTCTTTGATTTCTCGTGATAGACTGTATATATATAGCCCACTGTGACTTTGCTCTAAAAACAAACAACTAAATCATTACCTGAAAGCTAGCAGTAAGACATATTCCATCTCTAATATATTTAGTCTTGTGTAACATCAGTAAAAATAATCTAATGTTTATTTCCTTGGTTAAAAAATGCATAAATCCTACTAAGTTTATTTAATAACCTCTCTGAATTGTTAGTTTCATAAATTAATAGCACCAAAACTATTTTCTTGTCTATCGTTTGTAATAACAAATTCGTTTCGTTTGTTTGTTTTGGAATTTCGCACAAAGCAACTCGAGGGCTATCTGTGCTAGCCGTCCCTAATTTAGCAGTGTAAGACTAGAGGGAAGGCAGCTAGTCATCACCATCCACCGCCAACTCTTGGGCTACTCTTTTTACCAACGAATAGTTGGATTGACCGTCACATTATAACGCCCCCACGGCTGAAAGGGCGAGCAGGTTTTGGTGCGACCGGGATGCGAACCCGCGACCCTCAGATTAGGAGTCGCATGCCTACACACGCTTGGCCATGCATATATCATGCTTGTGGCATGATAATGTGATGAAATTAGCATTTTACAAGATGAAAGAACTATTTAGAAGGATAAATTCAAAAGTGGAACTTCTACAACTTTCGTCTGATTACAAGAAACATGAATTTCACATGTTTAATATTTATATTTAATAATTGTGATCACCTGTGATATTTTAACCTCGTCTGTGTGTGTCACTGCTAAGTTTACTCATTTTGACCTTTTAATCAACCTACAGAAACTAATATTCTCCTGTCATATTCGTGCCTCATGACTCGCAAAACATTCACCGTTTCTAAGAATTAAAATCGTAATTTCATATCCATCTACAACTAATATTTGTATGAACTTTATGTTCCATAATAGTGGATCTAAACTTTATTATACATTACTTTATATATTAGTCCTTATACATATTAGAGTGTATTTATTTTATCCTAATACGCATACACCGTTTTTAAACAACAAAATCTTGTGATAACTTTGTTATTATCTCAAATCAATATTGCTATCAATACAATATAAGAGGTTCTTCAACAAATTACTAACAAGATAGCAATGTTTTACTATCTTCTATTTAGAAATCTGCTTCGGTGAAACAACAAACAGAAGCAGAATGTGTTTATTGATTTCAAGATTATTTTCATTAATAACAATAGTTTTCATTTGTAAGGCTTAGTTGTACTGAAAGTGGTTGTTATAAAGTATTTAAATCACTTTACTCATTAGTTATTGACATCATGACTAAATAATAACATATTTTCGTTTATTTTATAAGATGACAAGAAAAATATTATCGTAACTAAGAACATCACCAGCATATTCAGTAAAACTAAATTTTGAACAATAGTTGAATACACAGCTAAAGTAATACAGTCAACTTCGATTCTCAATTACGTATATTTGTTCCCATAGAGTTACATTCTTTTTACTTAATCCTTCTAAACTTCAATATCACATCTTTTGAAACTGCTTTTAAACCTAATTTTTGTTTCCTTTTATCATAATATTTTAGTCATTGATTTATTCCACTTCCTTACAATGTTTAGGCGTTTAAAAGCCTCCTTTGGAATAGGTTTACAAAACTAGATTATTTTACAAAACTTATTTCTGAGAGACAGAGTATAAGGATTTATAATTTTATCTCACGCACTTAGTATCTTGTACTACGTATATTCAGAGAAGTAACTGCATATTTTCCTCTTTCAAATATGACATTTCGGAAACTGCCTCATTAAATGGACACGCCTCTATGATTAAGCTCTGGACCGCGGAAAGGCGACCCAGCTTTAAAATCCTTGATATACCACAAAAAAATCTTCCCTCTACACATTTAGCTGTGACAGTCAACTCCTTAGCGTGAATAGCTGATGGTAAAGTGCTTTTATTGGTTGTTTTTGCTCTGGTCAGTAGTTCAAAATTAAGGTCTGTCACTTTACCATAAATACAAGTACATTATACAGTTTTACTAAATTAAATTCAAGAGACCAAAAATCATAACTTTTCCAATTAATCATCACAGAAAATAAAACAGGAACAAAAACCATTCAAGTAGAAAACAATTTATTAGTTACTCAGTTACTTCTGTAAATCCGAGTCTTTCTGTCTTTAAGAGAAACTATTGTTATCCAACAGCAGTACATCAGGAAATTGACTAGTTAGTGCATTAACTTAGTATATATATATATATAGTATCTTATAAAATTATTTATTTATTTTTATAACTATTATCTTAAACAATAACGATAAATCTAAAAACCAAACCTTCAGAGTCATTCAATTGTGGTAACGGTAACATAATATGACAGTTTTAGCTCTTGTTTATATTCCCTGCTAGTGTACATTCAAAACCCATTACAAGGAACGCTTCAGGTATTATTACGTTGCTGTATAGAAACATTTCTAGAAGCAAACAAAAGAAAATACAATTTCCGATTATCAGTTTACAAAGTAACGTGTTACTTTTCTTTGAAAGACACATGATATAATCGATACAATTGTGTGTAAGTTTAAACCAGATGACTAATTAAAGTCTTCGACTCTAACCTACTCTGTACCATTTAATACAATGTCTGAATATAGTAGACTTTTCACGCGTTACTTAATCTATCACATCCACATTCATTATAATCCTATTTATTATTAGTGTTCTCTTTGTTATCAACAAATAACAACTAAAACATTCCTGATAAAAACATTATTTGTGCCCATTTCCAATTCTTTTAATATTCATATTTGAAAATATTTTAAATTAGAAGAAAATTACAAACTCTGCAACTTTTATTATTTATATTATGTTACAAGTGAAATTCTTCCCCAGCAGTAGTTGATTAGTTAGCTAACAATTCTTTATAATACGTAAGAAAGACCATTTGATGTGTAACGTTCCTTACATTCACATGTAATTAGCATCCAATGTGTTATTCAAAATTTAAAACCATGATGAAAATTTTGTATTATTTTTTAACATACTCGCCTAAGTTTTGTACTCTTAATCTCAAAATAAAACATATTTTCCTCGATACGTCACACTGGTCACACGTAAATTAACGTAATGATTTTCGTGAAGAAAATTTACAACATAATAAGATAAAGATAAATAACTAATGGAAACAGTTTCTAACATTTTAAGAGGTAAACTGAGCTAACTTCCAGAAAGAAGTCTGTGTAAAATTAATTTGTTTCGAATAAAAACCTATCATTGAATTACGTAGGAGTTAGTATGTTTATTACGTAACACTAACTAGTACGGCGAATTGTTAATATTGGATCCATACATTTGCCTTTTATAACAAAGTTAGCATTAATTTCTTCAGTTTTGAACAAAAACTCAGTTTACGCTTTTTTTTTTACCTGGAAAGTTTAGATGTAGTTAAACAGAAAAATAATTTTAGAACATACTATCTATATATTTTTGCCATCTTATTCCAATTAACTTCACAAGTTGTATCGCATATTAAACCACTGTTGAAAGCAATATTCACGTTATTCTAAAGTCAATATCAAACACAGAAAATTCGACAGGACTTGAAGTTTTGGTAAATCAATATTTTGTTTCCAACACACTTGCACTCAACCACAATGATAAATGCTTAAATATTCTCGTAAAATAAGGAAGATGTTATTCTCTTCAAAGTGTTTCAAATGTTCTAGTTTTATTAAGTGTTAAGCTAATGAGTGTTTGATCTTGTATGAAGAAACTTCGGCCCTCTTCCGTTGCTTCTTACTTTACTGTATATTCATATATTTTTATAAAGCTCTAAAAATGCATTAATCAAACAGATATTAATCGTGTCTTATTCACATAATATCAGCTGTCATTTTGTTAATAAACAGATAATAATGAAAAACATGAGGGAAAAATTCCAATTCTAGCTATATATTATTTTTTAAAAAAAGAAAAAAATATACAAGTACTTCGAACATTAATATTACATTCTACTTAAAAATATAACATGATAAATACATAACTCTATGATAGAGCAAAACATATAAAAAATTAATTGTATAAAATGAGGTGTTTTGACATTTTCAAATGCAGGTTAATTTAAATAACATCAAACGAAGATATTTAGCACTAATGATGGAGTTTAATATTTAGATTAGAAGCAAAAATCTGCGTAAATACTTAACACCGAACTCACTAGTGGTAACCACCGTATCCATAGCCACCACCACCACCATTAACCGCCACTATGTCCGCCATAACCTCCGCCGTAGCCTCCAAAGCCTCCGCCATAACCACAATAGCCGCCATGTCCACCATAACCCCTGTAACCTCCGTAAGCTACTGCCATCATAGCAGCAAAAACAATGAGAATAGATATCTACAGAAAAGAAAATTATGTAAAATGTAAACAAAAATTATATCAACAGTATGTCTTTTTACTGGTTACAATGGAGGAGAAAAACATGGACTTGTCATTGAAAAGGAACAAGTTCGAATCAACACAAAACAGAGTAGAGTTACCACCTCTCAAAACAATGGTCAGATTCAATTTTTAATCTTTATTCAGTTATCTCTAAAGTATTATTACATCACAGATAATATAATTATGCTAGTGATTCTGAAGCTTGTTCTTGTAATAACAAATAAGTAAGATTCACAGTGGAAATTGAATTAAAGATAATAAACATTTTATTCATTGTAGATTTATAAGTAATTTTACACATTTTCATGTATTTCACTTGACACCTGGAAGTCTGTGAAAATCAAAGCTTACTCAAGTCTTCATGATGAGAAAATCTCTCAGTAGCTCTTTTTCGAATTTCGATTGGTTTAACTCACAGAAGAAAAACCTTTTAAACCAAATTTAACGGGTACAAAATAGGTCATAAAATCAGGACCCGGAACTATCACCTGAAGAACCTCTGCTAAAACGTCATTAAAACTGTGCAGCTGAAAACATAGAACGAAACAGCCTGTTACAGAAAAATCATCGATTACTAATAGAGCATGAAAAGACACGTGGTTCACGTGCTTTTTTATTAGTTTTTAATTTTTCTGAACCAAAAGTTATATTTATATTTATAAATCGCAGTTTTGTTTTTTAGCAATAGATACTCCACAGAGAAACTGCCCCAAAAAAGATTTGATTTAGTGTCGATGTATCCACTTAGTTATCACCATTAGATTCCATCGTGGAACACAGGGCCCCAATCGCTTGCGGATTCTTCAACAAGTATTTGAGATGTATGTACTTACTTGATGAATTCTGTTACTTATGTCAATAGTTTACAAAAGGATGAGAATAGAATAAAAGATATAACATGAAAATATTATTAGATAACTCGCTAAGGCACGTACCAGAAATTACGAAAAAATAGTCATTTCGATGTTTCAGAATTTTGTTGTTTACATATGTTTATATATTTTTGTGAATTTGATTGTTTATCTGCTACATGCACAGAACAGCAGATCTGTTTTATTGTATTTACACTATATCCACAAAACAACAGATCTACTTTTGTATATCTGCTATATTCACGGAGCAGCAGATCTGTTTTATTGTATATCTACTAGATCCACACAGCAACAAATCTACTTTGTTGTATATCTGCTATATTCACACAGCAGCAGATCTACTTTATTATATATCTGCTATTTCCACACAAGAGCAGATATGTTTTATTGTCTATCTGCTATATCCATACAATAGCAAATGCGTTTTATTGCATATATATTAGATTCACGCAATAACAGATCTACTTTATTGTATTTTTGTTATATCCACACAACAGAATATCTGTTTTATTACATATCTGCTAGATCCATACAACAGCATTCTGTGAAACCCACAAAGCAGCAGATTTATGTGTCACCTTAGGTAGCACGGGTATGTTGGTGATAAAATCATATAAGATGGCACAGTTATTCTTAGAGATACACAGATTAAATTATGATAATGTGCCATAATGACCTATGATCTATTTTAGATATCAAATAGGTTGCTATCAAATCTGATAAGAATGAATAACAATAGAGAATGTCATTAGTATGGTGTTGATTTGTGTAATTTTTATAGGTGTGGTTTTCCTTTGATTAATGCATCTGTTTATGTTTATCTAAGAATACTATATGAAATAGGAACCTGATAAAGGTTTTTTTTCACATTAAATCGTATATTGTGTACCTGGTGTTCTGATTGTAGAATATAAAGTTTACATATAAAGGTGTGTAATATTTCCACTCTAGTTTGATACAATTGTGTAATACGTGTGATAACGGGATCAGCAGACAGTCTTGCATTTTGCCAAATATATTTATACTACAAGATTGTATTTGCACGTAAGAGGTTGATATTTTTAAATTAATACAAGGTAATTTTGTATTAGTTTGTTATCTATTTTAATTTCATTTTAAACAATAAGGTTCTCAGAAGCAGGTAACATTACATTTTATAAAAGAAACTTGTTTCTACTGTGGAATAGAATGACAATATTACTTGCTATATACCTTTCTACAATAATGTTTACATACTAGTGAAGGAAGAAATTTTGTCTTTACTTACATATTTAAGAAACTGGATAAACGTTTTACATTATACTATATTAATAATTTATCAATTCATTTTAAGACACCTTTCAGTTTACTTGTCACCTTTTAAAAATATTTCAATTTCTGTTGCACTTCGTCTAGCACATTTTCCAATTAATACTATGAAAACTGGACCATCTCTAATTCAAATAGTGGTTTGGTTTCAAATTCACACAAAGTTACACGAGAGCTATCTACTCTAGCCGTCTCTAATTTAGCAGTGAAAGACTAGAAGGAAGGCAGTTAGTCATTACCACCCACCGTCAACTCATGGGCTACTTTTTTATCAACGAATAGTTGGATTGACCGTGACTTTATAACGCTCTCACGGCTGATAAGGTGAGCATGGTTGATGGGACGAGAATTCGAACTCGCGACTCTCAGAGTGCCAATCAATCGCCCCTAAACATGTGATCATGCTAGGCCTGACATTATATCTCAACTAATATCTATAACGAGATGCAACAAAACTTTGTCCTCGTGTCAGTTCCAGTAAACTCATTACAGGCTACGTCAAGATGTAGCTACGGAAAGTATGAACGCTAAGTTTACATACTTAATTTTAAGATCCTGGATTGAACACCCCATAGTGAACAAAGCATAGATAGCAGAGTAAGCAGCTTTAACAAAACAACAAACGAAGAGTGATAAATTTGTTATTACAAAGTGACTAACTAATCGCTTGGAATTTGTGATGATGAAGTATTTGACTCTAGCACTATATCAAAAATAAGAAAGTATTTTGTTGTATACCCTGTGTCAATATATAAGGTTCTGTTGTCAACGTTCGAAGTACCATCTTAGTAATTTCGCTTTAATACGTCATCTGTGCAATTGTGTTATTTTTTTTGTAAATAAAATCTCATAGTGCACTGCCTTCGTAAACATATTACGTATGAAAGTAAAAGTAACAATGAGTTTTACCTGAAACGTTTTTTATATGACACGACACTCGTACGATTAGAAATGTACATTTCCAATAGATCAATTTTAAATTTTATTCAGTGAAAACTGCAAGGTTTTAATGTATAATTTTACTGCTCGTTATTAGACTAATCACACAGGAATCTACATATATTAATCACATCTGTTCTATATCACAATTCTAAACATGAACATGTCTTAAGAAACAATAAACATTCGTAGTAATAATATGTTAAAATAGCTAAAATATTGAGACTCCCCAGCAAAATTTAGAAGTACCAATATCTTAATACAATAAAACATCTCTTCCATATAATTACTTGAAGTTTATTTCTTTTTATTATTTTAAATATCAGCACAGGAACTGATGCGAGTGTTTACAAATCCACTATATGTTCTACGGAATGTTTATCGATGTTCGTAACCAGAAATATACAATATTTGAAACTTAAGTAAAGAAAAAAACTCAAAACGATAGGATCATAGATTGCAGATTTATTATAACAAAAACGTGAAATTTTAAATTTCAATGAATTCACAAGATATAGGAATTTTAATAAGAGACCATCAGAATTATTATTTTATATTTTTCATAGATAAAGGCAAGTAGAATTTATATTATCCTCATTTAAATATTACTCCATCTGCTACGCTTAAAAACAACGCTGAAAAGCATCTGTTGGTCTACACTAATCAGCAGCTTAATTATTTTTTGTTTTTAATTTTTTATAGGTTTACATACTTTAACTGTACCGGCTGGAAATATGTAAGTAAAAAATTAAGCTAAGAGGGAAAAGGAAAGCAACAAAAAATGAAAGGATTGCAGACTGATCGAGATAACAATTTGCAAGACGTTCACGGAAATTGTTAACAGTATTCTTATTTGGCATTCTTTTGTCACTTCTAGATATTAGACTTCGTGTTCTCGAGATTCGAAGCACGATGTTCTCCTTATTAAACCAAGGCGGTATAGCTTTGAATAACATTTTGTTGCTTAGCTACGTATATAAATTCAATAAGGGAAACAAGTTCTGGAGAAAATGTTTGAAGTTTCCGTTCTTGGTGTTTTCTTTCTCTTATGGTTTTGTCCAATGACTGTATAAAAACAGCATGTTGTAATTATATTTGAAAGTAGGCAGTGCTTGTCATAAAGGCAGACGATTTTAACAGTCAGTATTTTGAATGAAAACAATGATCATTTGAATGGCACTTTTATTCCGTAAAATGATTTTCTTAATAAGATCGTGACTCAGGGTCAGGCAGTTACCTAGGTAGCATATATTATAAATCCCAACTTATTTTGTCATAAGCAAAACACTAGGATTAAAACTACTAGAATAATATGTACTATGAATTATATTAAAGCTTAAACTGTTGTTTTAAAGTGCTTTGAATAATGTATTCTGTTTTAATATTAAGTTTTTATCAGAACAAGTTACTTATTTGAAGGAGAACTAAAAAATATATCATTCTTTAAAGTGTATAGTTAACTAAGTATATTTTGCTTACGTTCCTTCCTTATAAAATTAGGATGAGGCATTGTTTCATCATTTGGATACTTTCGCTGTTAGCTACATTTTCGGCCATAATTCCAATAATTTTCACACCTAAGTATATTTCAAGTATATATATAACACAAGTATATTTCAAGTATATATATAACACAAGTATATTTCAAGTATATATAACACAAGTATATTTCAAGTATATATATAACACAAGTATATTTCAAGTATATATAACACAAGTATATTTCAAGTATATATATAACACAAGTATATTTCAAGTATATATATAACACAAGTATATTTGAAGTATATATATACACAAGTATATTTCAAGTATATATAACACAAGTATATTTCAAGTATATATATAACACAAGTATATTTCAAGTATATATATAACAAGCTCGGTTACACTTTGCTGAGAAGCACCAAACATGGGGCGTAGAAAAGTGGATGAAGGTTTTGTTCTCTAATGAGAAACAATTTAACCTGGATAGTCTAGATGGATTCCAACGTTACTGGCACCATAAAGATATTCCACCGGAGACATTTTCTACACTACACAGTGGAGGAGGTTCCATCATGATATGGGGTGCTTTCTCCTTCCATAAAACAATGGAGCTTCAGGTTATACAGGAGCGTCAAACAGCAGCTAGCTACATTGGCATGTTGGAGAAAGCCCTCGCTTGTGTGGAAATGACTAGATCTTTCAGCACGACAAAACTGCAATCCATAATGCCCGCAGGACAAAAGACTTTTTCATGACGAATAACGTGATTCTTTTGGACCATACAGCGTGTTCGCCCGAACTGAACCCCATTGAAAATGGCTGGGGGTGGATGGCAAGGGAAGTCCATAGAAATGGACGTCAATTCCAAACAGTGCATGATCTTCGTGAAGCCATCTTCATCACTTGAAATAACATTCCAGCCAGCCTTCTGCAAACGTTTATATTGACCATGCCAAAGCGAATATTTGAAGTTATTCGCAATGACGGCCGTGCAACTCACTACTGAGACATCTTGTTGGGTGTTTCCTATCCTGTTTAGGACTTTTGTTTCGTATGGTCTTAAACGTTTGACCAGCTAGTATTTAGGCTAATTTCACAGTGTTCACATTTTCCCTATTAAATGCGAAAAAAGTTTTTTCTTTTTTATTTTCTTAATTTTATCTTTCGAAGCTCTACTCAAATAAGTGGTTGAGTCTGACAACGCAAAATGCATATTTTTTCTTCATGTTCATTAGTCTTAAGAGCTTGGTCACCAGTGTATATAATTCTGTAGTCGTACACATAAAACACAAACAGAATACTTCACTATATTTTTAAAATTCCAAACGCACATATATCTCAATCTATATATAACCTTGTTATATAATCGAACAAAGTACATCGCTTCAACTTTTATTTAATTTTGCTAAGTGAGAGACGCACCAGGATTACCTTGGTAAAATACAGCTATACATTTCACACCTCAGTGAACAAATTCTATCTACGCAGCTTCTTGCTCGTCAGATTGGTATAAAAGGTCCTTCGTCTGAGTAATAAATCACTCTCATTCCTAAGTTATCTGGAAAGACAGAGATAGACAGAAACATTATGAAGATTTGGGTAAGTTATAATTCTAACGTTCACATAATGCTAATAAAAGGGCATAAAGAAATTAGAAAATGTTAGTTTTGAAATAAATGTTTTTTATGAGATAGATATAAAATTATTTGCTTTAATAATAATATAATACCGAAAGAATGACTTTCGCTTCGGTGCACGTACGTTTACTGAAACTCATTGAACAGAACATCTGTTAAATATGTTCCTGTGTAGTTCCACCAGCAATAAATATTTTCTAGATCGGTTAGCCAACAGGCTTCTAAGTTTTATATTGATCTTGTTCTCATCGATTATGGATTAAAGTCAAGCACCTTTATTACTATGGATCTGACACAAACATATTTATGTATATTTAACAACACTATTTTTATGAAATACTTTCTATAAATCGTCTTTCTTTCTTACAGGCTTTTGTTTTCATCGCCTTGGCTATCATGGTAGCCTTGACTTATGGCGGTGGGTTCGGCGGATTTGGAAGAGGTGGAGGTTTCGGTGGGTATAGAGGATACGGTGGATTTGGCGGTGGTGGCTTTGGTGGACATGGAGGATTTGGCGCTGGTGGATTCGGTGGTAGAGGCATTGGACGTGGTTTAGGTCGCGGGGGAGGCGGCGGTGGTCATGGTTACTAGCATTAAAACATAATTTGAGGTAATAGATAAAATCTGATGTTAAAATAAAATGCTATTGAATGTTCAGAATTGAAATAATTAATAAAATTATTTATATTTTACGTTTCCATTTGGATTAACTAAATACACGAATATCGTTATTGAAAAAGAGAATCCGTTTTAATGTTTTTCGTTGGTTTGTTAAAGTTAAAGAAAATTTCACGTATAAACATAATTATAACTTTATGTCCTAAAGCGTACTAAAGTTGGGAAGAACGAAGTTGTATATATAACTTTAAAAATAAGTAAAATGTTTTGAAGAAAAAAATACTGAGAATTTAATTTAACCGAAATGTGAAGTTTAAAAATCAATATTTGCTTTGGTAAAATACAACAATGATATGTCCTCAAAGTATAGATATTGTTGAATTGTTGTTGTTCTTTTTTACATTGGATCCTACAAAACGTCATTGACTGTATTCTCCAGTGTAATAATATTATATATAATAAATACAGTATCCGGTGTAGTTTTAACTTGTGTAAATTTTTGAAGTAATATACTTTCTGAAATTTTCTTTTCATCTAGATACTTCCACTAGCTCTAACGGCCTGTTTCTCAAACATGGCGAAACCTTATGTAACATTCGATGGGCTCTTATGTGAACTTCATCTGATTCATTGGATTTAAATACATCAAATTTAAAATAAAGTTCATAATTGTCATTGCTGACTGATTTGTGTAAAAGTATGTAAATAAATGGTTTTATAAATATATTCGAATTACTACTGTGATGTTCCTTAGAATATATTAGAAAATATGTTTAAAGTAAAAGCTTATAATCTTACTAAGTACCATATCTAAAATAATATTTTTTGTATACTTCAAAGACAATGTTAAAATAGAAATCAAGTTTTACGTGGAATCTTCAACAACACCTGACCAGTTTGTATAAGTGGTTATGAGCTTTATTGTTTATTTGTTTTGAATTTCGCGCAAAGTTTCTCAAGGGCTATCTGCGCTAGCCGTCCCTAATTTAGCAGTGTAAGACAACTGGGAAGGTAGCTAGTCATCACCACTCACCGCCACCTCTTGGGCTACTCTTTTACCAAGAAATAGTGGGATTTACTGTCACAATATAACGTCCTCATGGCTGAAAGGGCGAGCATGTTTGGTGCGACGGAGATTCGAACCTGCGAATTACGAGTCGAACGACTTAACCCACCTGGCCAAGTCGGGCGACAAAATAATTAGAGCAGTATAGAAAATGGAGTGTAGCATAAGTTATATATTTTGTGGTATTTCAATTTTTACTTGTGTTAAAATTTTGCAACATAAATTCTAATTGTAATTTAAGTAAGTTGAAATATAAAAAGTTCTTGTTATTACTGGTCAATGGCTACGAAAGTAACAAAGATTTATAAAGTCACTATAGTATTTGTGAAAATGTCTCGTAAACGTCATTCTGGCGTTTAGAATCTATAATTGGGGTTTTATAGGTAACACATTTGTAAATTATGGGGGAAAAAAATGAACATTTTTGTTTTTTTTAACTCTAGTCGCAGTTTTTACAGTTTTTAGCTCTTAAATTAAATAACAAAAATACATTTCATTTTATATCTATGTTGCATGAACTGAGATTATATAGTTTGAAATTGTGTAAAGTTGCCACCACTACTAAATTAGGGACGGCTGGCGCAAATAGCTTTGCGCGAAATTCAAAAAACAAACAAACTAATTATTTAGCCTAAATTGATCAAACGTTACTTTGAAGTATTGAGTCAAATAGAAATAAATTTACAATGATGAAAAGTTCGGGATTTTTAATTAATAAGTTGCTGTACCCTTTTATTATAAAGAATTGTTTTCACAAAAAAATGAGATATTTTAAATGTGGCAATAGGTTTGCCATCTTTCGGCAAATATAAACATCAATTAATTTTTGTGTAACATTTATTTTCGTTAAGAAATGCAATGGTGAGATATAGTCTTTTAATTACGAATCTATTAATGGTACACATGTTCCTTTCTCTCTACATATCAGATAGCTTTTAACATAAAACTAATACACTAATAGTCCATTATTACAAATAATATTTGTGTGACTTTTATAAAATATTAAGTAGTAAATGAAAATTTTCACTTTTATTGAAAAGTATTACAGCAATTAGCAAGTAGGTGTTTTCTAAGTATTTTTCAATGATCTCATATATTTTAGTTTGAAGAAACTGTGATACTGCTCAAAGAGTAATATGCGAGTAAACCGTACTTACATCTTGTAGTAAAATATGCACAAACAAAATGTGTAAAGCATATATTTTAAAAATATGAAAGGAATATATGTACTGATATTGTATGTCTCTATGAGTTTGCCAATGCGTGTGGAGTTATAGGAAACATAACCTTTTCTTTAGTTGTTAATTTTGTTTATCAATATTTAATTTCTCAGTGAAAAAAAAACATTTCAACATTTTCTATAACTATGAAAACATAAAGATTAATTAGAATGTATTAACAGAAAACATAAATCCTAAATAACAGAAGAAAGTAATAATGTTTTATATAATTTGAATTAATGGTATAATTAACATAATAATTTAAGATAAATAAACAAAATACAATCATAAAGTTACACAAAGGGATATTTGTGCTTCATCCACCGTGAGTATCGAAACACAATTTTTCATGTTATAAGCTATTAGACCTACTACTGAATCACCTGGGAAAAACGTGAAACAGGTATTTACGATATACTCTCTTTATCTTGACCATACACACAAAATAAAACGCAAATTTGTTAATTTGTTGGAAAAGACTTTCATTATGTAATCATTTCGTTATGAACATTCGCTAAAGTTTGTTGACATCTCCTTGAAAATAAATGCAAATATACCACCATGTACATTCAACTTGCATACTGATCAAACTTTTGATAAAAGAAGAGCTTCTCTTTAAATATGTTTGATTTGAAAATTTTAACTCATTTCAATATTTCTTAAAACAAGACTAAACAAAAGAGGCACAAAATTATTTCTAAGTTATTTTCTTTTTGTTACATTATAATATCAAATGGAATTAGCAAAACAAGAAATACTCTCGTCTTACACTGTTAAAATAGGGACAGCTAACGCAGATAGCCCTCGTGTAACTTAGCGCGATATTGAAAACAAATCAAACTACTCTTAGTGTAAATAATTTAACAATATAATAATTAACTTGAATTCATGAATTTAATTAACAGTATTTTATATTATTACTCAAATTTGACGGTGGCTTAACCATAAGTTGTACGGCTTACTGTGCAAAAAAAAAAAAAAAATGGATTCATTAAGCGCAATGGGTACAGCGCAGTTACTCTGTTGTGTAGCTTTGCACTTAAAAATAAACATTACTTTTTAAAGGAAAGATATTCTCTTACTTTCTATCTCTAATAAATAAATTACACAACAAATATACTACTGATTACTTAGATATTATTTTGAAATATAAGAACATGTGATGAGGAGGAACCCATTATGATACTAACCTGACGATGATGACAAAACCTCATCCAAACGTTGGACATTAGACACTGTGTCAAACTTGTAAAAAACTGTTCGTTACTAAATTTTATAATAGCATTTAATTTCTACATTCTATTCTTTAACAATTTTCTTTCCTATGAAATGAATACTATCATGATAACAAACAAAGATATGGTCATTATTACGTATTAAAATCTATCTCGGACGAGTATCCGATCTATTATGTTACGTATATTAACGTATTAAGATTTTAAGTAAATGTCGATATGCATCAAAAATATGATATTTGTCGATAAGACTGATAAACACAATTTTCTTTCTTAATACAAATATATTCTACTATACACACAACAATATATGAAATGAGAACTTCCCATCCTATCGACTGCGAAAATTATATAAATAAAAATATAATTTATAATAACAGTTATTACAAATAATGATTTATACACTAAAGTTTTACAAATTTACAAACGATACTGAGTCTTCTATTTGGTCTGACAATGAATATGTTATCGACAGTTTACGATGAGCGAATTAATTCTGCGTTGGTGCACACGTACACATCACTTAAAGGGAAGCTTGCTATTCCTTCACAAGTGATTTTTTTTTCCTTTGATGTTATTCAATATATTCGTGGAAATATTAATAATCTAAGTTAATTCGCTGCAGTTAAATGGTTTGTAACGTTCGAAAACTATAAACTTTCATGATCAAATGTCTGACTATAACAAACCAACAATATTAAACTGTCTCTCATCGTGTCGATTTAAAAACATTTAAGGTGAGATTTTCAAAAATTCAGTTGGCAACAGTATTAGAAGATACTCCAGTACTTTCGTAAAACAGATATTGTTTTTTCATACAATCGAAAATCTTCTACTAATTTAGAGAATAGGGTGAACTTTCACGATACAAATTTAATAATATAAGTTATACGTATTTGTAAATATATATTAAACTGAGACAAACATAGATATTAAAATAAATATATAATAGAAAACCCGTTACATTAGATGTACAATTGCAGTGGATATCGTTTCATCCGGATATTATAAAGTAAACTTTATGTTATTATAATAGTTTTATGTATTTTCAAGAAAACTAATGAAATAATCAAACCTTACAAGTAACCTCCTCCCCCTCCAGAAACGCAAAAACGCTTCGTTAGGTTAGGATCAAAAACAAGAGATAAATATAAATGTTAGTGGATCTCATGAATAATAGTGAAAAAGATAGATGTAAATCTAGGGCATGCATTTGTTCGATTGTTTAAACTTAAACATAAAGCTGTACGATGGATTATCTGTGCTCTGCCCAACAAGGGTATCAAAATCTGGTTTCTAGCGTTGTAAGTTCTACTAATCTATTACTTCAACAAAATATACTTTTATCTCTTTAGAAATTATGTGTCAGTTCAATGCACAGTGAATATATGAGGACTTCGAAAAGCTGACCACTTCTCTGTCATTCCTCCAGGTGAGTCTAGAAATATATGCTGTGTCTGTCAGGGATCGAACTTATTGTTATAAGGTTATCGTTAAGCAGGCGGAAATATTTAGGAAATGCCTTGGAGCTTAACGCATCATATTTAGGAGAAGAAACTGAGACTAAATCGGATTTGATTCCGTGATCTGACAATACTTAGTTGTATATTGCTTGATGGTTCTCGAGCCCTGTCGGTACATAGGGTCTTAAAGCGTATGTCTTTTACTTCGCAGCTATTATATTCTATCCATATCTATTCTGTCTGATAGTTTGTGAAATTACATTATGACCTTGATATTACTTAACATCAAATAACATGAGATATATTTAGTGGTAATGAACAATAATTAAAATGAAATTCTTTCCATAAGAACACTGTTCTTAGAGATGAGCAAAACACAATTCAATTAGAGACGCTCGTGAAACTAAATTGTACTGTTTCTATAGAAGTATAAACACAAAAGGAATAATATATAATACCATACAGAATACTTAATAATAACCACTGTATCTATCTTCACTGTAGCCATCGCCATGACTACCGTAACTATCTTCATAACCTCCTCTGTAGTTATCGTCATGACTACTGTATCTACCATCACGAAGTCCATAACTGTTGTAACCATCTTAGCTTTTATCTTTATTGTTGCAACTACCATATCCAATACAAATCAGTTCAACCATCATAATCATTAGTGCTGTAAACAATTTTTTCGAATGAGAAGTCTTACATGTGAAGAACCTATTGATAATAATTTAGATGCAGGTCACATTTTAATTATTCTGCTTAATAAATATGCTTTAATTTCTAGATTCTAACAGATATTAAATTTGGTCTCATAAAGATTATTTCGTACATAATAAACATTCGAATTTAAAGCTTCTTATTATAATTGTCCAATTAACTCTTAAATAATGTTAACTAAAAATACGTCGTATTACTACTTCGTTGTTTAAAAACCCTAAATAACTGTGATACAGTCAATCAAAAGTAGCTCACTCTGTATTACAAGTAGAATAACAAAGTATTGATTTTAGTAACAATCAGTAAATGAAACATTAACATGTTCTACTATTAAAAATATTATTTTACATTATTTTGCAAACATAAATAAAGTATAAAAGATGTTGTGTGGGCCAGATCCTCCAGACAATATCTTTATCCTCATCATAATCATGTAACAACCATATTAAGTAATGATCAATGTTTTTGTTTGGCACACATTTGCTATTAGTAACAATTATGTTGTTATTTTATATTAGCTAAGAAGAAGATACTTCATAACCTAAAATATTCCACTTTTTCACGTTCGTTCATGTAAAGCATGAAACTGCATACAGTTGGTGTTCTTTAAAAGAATGGGTCCCGGTATGGCCAGGTGGTTAGATTACTCCACTAGCAATTTTAAGATCGCAAGTTAGAATTCTCGTCCCACCAAAATCATGGGAGCGCTATAAAGTGACGGTCAATTCCACTGTTCGATGGTAAAAGAGTAGCCCAATAGTTGGCGGTGAGTAGTGATTACTAACTGCCTTCTCTTTAGCTGTCCAACTACTAAGTTAGGGACAGCTAGTGCACATAGCCCTCGTATAGTAGCTTTGCGCGAAATTTAGAGAAACCAAACTTTAAGAATGTACATTGAAAAAAAAGTTCGCAATTATTATTTAATTTCTTAATATCTTCAAATTGTTTTATGCTTATTTTGAAAAGTAATTCATTTATTTTTTATTATTTTATTTATACAGCTGGACAAGAGTGCTATTAATAATTAAAATGTATTTTAGAAGTGGAGATATTTTCAACGAAGACATTTAAAATCTATTTCTGAAACACACATTTATATATGTATTTATTGTTGTTTAACCACAAATATTGAATTTATTATATAAAATAATAGCTGTGTGTTTTCTTATAGCAAAGCCACATCGGACTATCTGCTGAGCCCATCGAGGAGAATCGAACCCCTGGATTTTAGCTTTGTAAATCCGAAGACATACCGCTGTACTAGCGGGGGGCAAAAATAATAGCTCTATGCTTGAAATGTTTGTGCTAAATTTATTTCTACAGAGCTGATCTAAAAAAAATTTTTCATTCAATGCTTTTAGTTGGCCCGGCACGGCCAGATGGCTAAGGCACTCAACTCATAATCCGAAGGACGCGGGTTCGAATCCCCGTCACCAAACATACTCGCCCTTTCAGCAGTAAGGGCGTTATAATGTGATGGTCAATCCCAATATTAGTTGGTAAAAGAGTAGCCCAAGAGTTGGTGGGGGGTGATGATTACTTTCTTTCCCTCTAGTCTTACACTGCTAAATTACGAACGACTAGCGCAGATAGCCCTTGAGTAGCTTTGTGGGAAATTAAAAACACAAACAAACTTTTAGTCTCATCTTCTTTCATGGTATTGATATTTTTTCTCTTTTTTACTGCTTTATTATATGTTTGTTCGATTTATTTGTTATAATTTAATTATCTTATTTCTTTCTGAGAAAAACGTTTTTGGTTTGTATTTTTAACAATGATTGAAAAAAAAAAAAGTAATTTAATTTATTTAACTGCCACTAGATGGGGAAGCGTTGATATTGCGGAACGAATTGAGTTAGACTAAAAGCTGTTGTAATGCATCTTGTTTCATTTAGATCATGTCAAAACAAAACATTTTCTGGAAAAGCCATGTTTATCACACCCAATTTAAAAATAATATCAGCATGGCTGAATTTTTAGTAATCAAAGCAATACATATTCTTAAGGATTTACATCGAGTACATGTTTACCCTGATTTGATCGTATTATTAGACACCACACCCAACAATCACAAAATGATGGCCCGGTATGGCCAGATGGTTAAGGCGCTCGACTCGTAATCCGAGGGTTGCCGGTTCGAATCCCTGTCGCACTAAACAAGAGTAGCCCAAGAGTTGACGATGGATGGCGATGAATAGTTGCCTTCCCTGTAGTCACTACAAAATTAGGAAGGGCTGGAGCTGATAGCTCTCGAGTAGCTTTGCGCGAAATTCAAAACAAACAAACACAAATTGATTTGAAAATTTCGCCAAATACTTTGCTGTTTTGCTAAGTGGAAAGCGACGTCTAACAACTGTTATGGATTACAGCTCAGAATATAATACAGATTTATAATATACCGAACTGAAACACTTACTTGGCTAAATAAATCATTATTATGCATTAAACTCCATTCCAGAATATATTTGTTCTACATATCCTTCAAAGAAGATACAAAACATTTTGTTATTAATAAACTAAGGTAAAAAATATGACAGGCGTAGCACCTCTACTAAAATATTTTAATATGTGTAAAATACTAAAGTAAACTCGATGAACAAGGAAGAATTAATTTTACCTTACGCATAACATGGACCATATCACATTCATTTCTAGATAAGTTCTCCAGAATTGTTTTTAAAATGCTCAAATAGAATGGAACAGGATAACTAAAGGAAAGAATAGTTAACATACTTTCGCGCATGTACAGATTTTATGGCACTGTTAAAAATAATAATTTCATTCACCGGTTTCTTCTTTAAATGCGTTTGGCCTGTTTTATGTTTGCAAAAGGTTTCAGTTTTGTTATGGATGATCTCATTCTTGTTGTATTTATTGTTCTTGAGGTTTTTGTAATATAGATATTCTCGACCACACTCACCATGTAATTATAGCTGCAGTTTTAATTATGAGATATTCTTCTACACTTACTTTCTGTCACGTTTTACGTATTTATAGAGAATCAAAGATGCCTCATATTTAATTGTGTTAGCTTTACTTGTAATTCACTCAGTAATATACAAATATTCAACCTTTTCAAGGCTAACAAACTTTAATAAAAGAATTATTTTAATGTAAATGTAATATTAAGAGCTTTACACGAATGTTTTAATTAATTATAACGCTTATATATGAGTCGACAGAGTAATAAACGTTTTCATTTAAATGTTTCCGGAATTTTCTGACATAATTATTTCTCTCAAATTCATTTTTTCAAGAATAATTATTCTTGTCTCTAGTGCTTCAGAAACGATTACAAATTTCCTCGAAATTTTACAAAGATATGTTGTATAAATTATTTAAGATAACTAGACTGAGTTTTCACAGTTCTAAACATGTGTTGCCGTGAATTTTAATAAATTTAGTCGTGTTGTTATTGCTTCCAAATTATGTGCATCAACTAGTTTTTTACGACGATGACCTTCTATGTTTTTGTTGTTGTTTTTCTGCCTTGAAATATCCCCATCGTGCCAAACATGCTCGCCCTTTCAGCCGTGGGGGCGTTATGATGTGACGGTCAATCCCACTATTCGTTGGTAAAAGAGTAGCCCAAGAGTTGGTGGTGGGTGGTGATGACTAGGTGCCTTTCCTCTAGTCTTACACTGTTAAATTAGGGACGACTAGCACAAATAGCCCTCGAGTAGCTTTGTGCGAAGCTCAAAAACAAACAAACAAACAAACTGCCTTGAAATACTCCAAGTTAAATGAGATATATCATTCAACCAGTCTCATTCAATCCGATTATGTAATATCAACGTTACTTATATCTAGTTACAATTAAGTATTCTGCATTTATTATTGTCTGTATTATGCACTAGAAAAAGCATAAAAGTGAACCGTGTTAATATAAACATTAGTTTTACGAACTAGATGAACCTGTCTTTTAAATAAAGCAGAGAGTATCACAACTTTTTTTGTTTGAGAAAAAATAAAATAGAAACAAATTGATTAAAATTTCTTTAAAGCCACTAGATGGGAAGAGCGTTGATATTGCAGAAACGTATTAAGTAAGTGATACTAACAAGCTTGTCCGCCCACTGTTTTTCTTTCCCCGAGTAAAAGAACTAATCTTCTCTTTAAAAGATTAGATTTAAGTTTTGCACTAATTAGGTAGTTTGCTCTGAACGTAAAATAATGTAACTAATGTTTGTTAGCACTTAGAATATCTAAAGTATACTCTTCAATAAAAGAAACGCAAAAGGCACAATATGAGACAAATTGTTAACAAGTTTATTTCGGGTAGTTCTGTATGACATGTATGAAACTTTGCACATTCACTGCTGAACATCCAAAGTCTGCAAAAGCGAAGTCCACGCTCACTAGGTGAAGTTTAACGTCACTCAACGTCAATAACGAGTATGCACCCCCTGAGCATTAATAACTGCTTGGCATCTCCTGCCCATGGAAGCGATGAGATGACGAATCACATCCTGTGGAATGGCTGTCCACTCAGCCTGCAAAGCTGCTGCAAGCTGAAGTAGAGTCTGCGGTTGAGGTTGTCGCCGTCGCAGACGTCGGTCCAACTCGTCCCAAAGATGTTCGATGGGGTTTAAATCTGGTGATCTGGAGGGCCAGGGAAGAACGTTGATGTTGTGGTGTCTCAAGAAGACAGTGGTGAGTCGGGCTGTGTGAGGACGGGCGTTGTCATTTTGAAAAACGTCGTTGACGTTCACCATGATGGGTTGCACATGGGGCCTAAGAATCTCGTAGATGTATCGTTGAGCCGTAAGATTCCCTCGAATGTGCAAAAGGTCTGTTCTGGCATTGTAGGCGATGGCAACCCACATCATGATGCTGCCACCACCAAATCTGTCAACATCCTGCACACAGTTTGCTGCAAAACGTTCACCTCGGCGACGGTAAACACGGGTCCTTCCATCCTGCCTACGAAGCATAAAACGTGATTCATCGATGAACCAAACATGCCTCCATCATCGATGAGGTCATACCCAATGTGCCCCAGTCCACTGCAGCCGTGCTTGACGATGTTGCTGGGTGAGGATGACGCCTCTGACTGGACATCGAGGTTGGATTCCTGCATCTCGTAGACGGTTGCGTACGGTCTGATCAGAAATCCTACGCAGCCCTGGTATGGTTGAGGGAGTAGACGTTGCAGTGGTGGTTCTATGCCGAAGGTGACGTAACCGGATGTTGCGATCTTGTGCGGGCGTGGTCACACGAGGTCTGCCAGATCGTAGACGGTCACGAGTTGATCCATGTTGTTGGTGACGATTCCATAGCCTTGTGATGGTGCTTGTGTGAACATTCACAGCTCTGGCAACCTCTGATCGAGATTGGCCTGCTTCCAAGCGACCAATGGCGTTGTTGCGTTGTGCTTCAGTCAGAACCCATCACTTTTATAGGGATTTTGCACATGTTGCACTTGCAGAACATACAGATCTTTCAAACAAATTTATTGGACACGCATGAGTTTTGGCAAAAAATCCGATGTTTTCCTCCGTTTTCAAAGTGCACAACTTTTATTGTCATTTTGGTCTGATAATCAGTGCCTTAACACGTGTAACATCACATACTCTGAGCTTGTAACGTTATTACATATATTTCTCTTTAAAATAACAAAAATATCCCTTTTGCGTTTCTTGTTTTGAAGAGTATATATAAATAATACAGTTTTTTTAGTTGTAACAAGAATGGAGCCAAATTCTCTTATACTTCAAGTATAGACTTTTGAATTTTTATGAACGTTGGCAAAACAATTTAAGAAATACAGGTTGAATTAGCTAACATCTTAGAAAAAAAATAAACATACCTTAAGTTGTTGGAGATAACTGATAAGTGGAGAAATCAGTACCATTTAATAATGATTAAGTTTGCCTTTTTTAACCTTGTAAGTTATTTATAATTTTGAATACCATGAATACAAGGTTTAAGAGAACTGAGATCACAATTTCAATTTACCTGCAGATTTAAGAAGTGCTTTATATAGAACATTCAACGGTATCATATATATATTTATTTATTTGCATGCCTATTGTGTGTGTTTACCTACGGCTTATATACTTATAATGCAAGTCTTCACGTAACGATCTGCAGTCATAAGCTAATTTATTTCATGAGAGTAGCAAAGGCCTGACTATCTATAAATCTGTACCTTTATTCAAACTATACCAGTAAAATAAGAGAACGGGGATTACAAACAAACTCGTATAACAACAAGGTAATCGATAGGTGTTTGGAAACCACTCAAAAACCGTTCTCAACAACCAGTTAATAGCATTCATTACTGAAAGAAGCCGGTTGGACAGTCGCTCCACACGCTAGGTGTCTTTAATATTAATTAGGATTTTTTTATTAGAATAACCAAAGAAGTATCCGTTTTAATAAGTTACAATAAAATCATGAGTATAAACTGTCTCTTTATCTGGCTTAAAAGCGTTATATTTTGGGTACAAAAAGTATGTTATCGTATTTACAGTAACTAAAATATTTCAGTTACGATAAACAAAAATATGCGTATAAACATAATATCTTATGATATCTAAAGTACCTCATGACTTAACATTAAATGTTGTATGTTTTTTATTAAGTAACCCGTTTAACAACCATAATATTTTGTTAGGTGACGTAAGACAGCTATTAATTAAAGTAAACTCAATTATTCTAAGTTAGGTACAAAGTTTGAAGAAAAACAAACAATAACAAAACACATAGAATAATAGATGTAACTGAATCGACACAGTTGTTTATAATTATATAAGAAAACAATGCCATCATATTTACAAACAAACTTTCAGCATAAATTACAGTATTACTCCGATCACATTGTGTTAAATTTATTTTCCCACATTATTTTCTATTTAAAATAGACAACTCTACCTTAAGTTTTCACCATCTATGCACTAAAACAATAACTCTTCTAAAATAGTTCCTTAAAATAATTATCTTTTTACCAACAGCCTAGCGACAAGGTTTAGTCGAGTCATTAAAAGAATACTTTATTTTTACAATACTTTCTAACAGGTAACATTTCTATTGAATCATGTTTAGAGATAACAATATACTCTTACGAAAGTCTTCACCGCGGAGAGGTTTGTTTATTCTTTTCTATGAAACTTGGTAATTGATCTGCTTTAGTGATCAGAAGAGGAACCTTTTATCTTTTATATCTAATTGTCTGAACTGAGAAATAATAACAAGCTTATTGAAGAGGTAATATACTGTTACAAAGTAATACCTATAACTCCAGTATCTGGCAGAGAGTAACGGACGTGACTCTGGCCAACCATCTTTAATGTTATCCGCTTATAGAGAACGTGGGTTAACCAAATGAGATAGTAAAAACTATCAACCGCAGACATGAAACTGAATGATACAAACAAAGTAAAGCGTTGAAGAGTTTCATGTTTCTTAGTGATTGATAAACTATGTACTTCCTTTTATGTTAGCTTTGATTATTAAGAACATTTAAACCTACATTTTAGTATTTGTGAATTAAGTATAGTATGTAAACATTTTTGTGTCAGTAGAAAATAAAATATTCAATTAATGCACTAACAATTAATCAACTAACAATTAATGTTAGTTAAGGTTTCAGTCTAAAAACTTTCAAGAATATGAACGAGTTAGTATTTTTTACTTATTTCCCACATAGAAGTCTTTCCCCACTTTTATGAATGCATGCTATCTTCGTACGTCTATGCACTGTTGTCAAATTCGAGTATGCATCACATACATCGTGTGTTTAGTACATCATTAATTCAACTTTGTACAATACTTAAAACTAGAAATAGGAAATATGATTTGATGTTTCAATTTAATAAAGTTATGTGCAGCTACTACATTTATAAATAATATTCAATACTAGTAGAGATCCACAAAACATTTACTGTCAAATTAGTATCTTTATTATAACAATACTTCTTTAAATACAGAAATCATAGAATAATACAAAATATTCTAATTGCATACACCAAAATCTATGTTCACTTGTCTTAGGTATAACAGTAGGTAAGCCTTTATTAATTAACTACGACCTTTATTCGATAAAAAGATAAATTAGCATTGTAGCGTTTTCGTGCGTTTTGTTCCCTTTAAACTTTAGTATAAGTAATGCTATCAATAATAAGCTTATAACGTTATTCTTACCTCACTTTGGACTTTTTTTAATAGGTTGTTGTACAAAATGTCTACTAAAGTATGTATACGTCCGCCTTTATATGAGCATTTAGATAGTAAGGTGCGCGTGCATTTTAAGGACAGGCATTATTATTGTTATAGTAGGCTGGTAACTAGTTAACAACACCACACAACCAACTCTTGGACTACTACTGTTAGATGGAACAGTGGAACTTGATAGTCACTCTTATAACGCACCCACTCCCCCAAGAAATGTTTTTGCGGACCATAATTCCTTAGATTCACAGCCTGGGAAGCTAACTACTAGGCTACAACTAACTCATTTATGGATGACATAATACAGGTTGGAAATGAAAATATTTTTATACATAACAAAAAAAGAAATAAAATAACTCAATTCAAAACATTGTATAACAATAGCTGTGAGGTCGTGTTTATTGTATGCACGTATAATTCAATACATTAAATGAACATTAACGTTGAGTTTGACCCGGCATGAGCGCTCGACTCATAATGTGGAGGTCGCGGTTTCCAATCCCGTCACACCAAACATCCTTGCCCATTCAGCCGTAGGAGCATTATAAAGTGGTGATCAATCTCACTGTTCGTTGTTGTAAAAAAGTAGCTCAAGAGTTGGCAGTGGGTGATGATGACTAGCTGTCTTCCCTCTAGTTTTACACTACTAAATTAGGTACGACTAGCGCAGATAGCTCTCGTGAAGGTATCCGTGAAATTAAAAAAAACAAAACTGTTGTGTTAATTTCTATTACCTTTGTCCCCGGTGGGTTATTTTGTGTTTGTTTGCTTTTCTTATAGCGAAGCCACATCGGGCTATCTGCTGAGTCCACCGAGCCCCGATGGGACAGGGGTAAGTTAGCGGACTTACAAGGTTAAATAAAGTCCGTTCTTTGATTTCTCGTGATAGACTGTATATATATAGCCCACTGTGATTTTGCTCTAAAAACAAACAACTAAATCATTACCTGAAAGCTAGCAGTAAGACATATTCCATCTCTAATATATTTAGTCTTGTGTAACATCAGTAAAATAATCTAATGTTTATTTCCTTGGTTAAAAAATGCATAAATCCTACTAAGTTTATTTAATAACCTCTCTGAATTGTTAGTTTCATAAATTAATAGCACCAAAACTATTTTCTTGTCTATCGTTTGTAATAACAAATTCGTTTCGTTTGTTTGTTTTGGAATTTCGCACAAAGCAACTCGAGGGCTATCTGTGCTAGCCGTCCCTAATTTAGCAGTGTAAGACTAGGGGAAGGCAGCTAGTCATCACCACCACCGCCAACTCTTGGGCTACTCTTTTACCAACGAATAGTTGGATTGACCGTCACATTATAACGCCCCACGGCTGAAAGGGCGAGCAGGTTTTGGCGCGACCGGGATGCGAACCCGCGACCCTCAGATTAGGAGTCGCATGCCTACACGCTTGGCCATGCATATATCATGCTTGTGGCATGATAATGTGATGAAATTAGCATTTTACAAGATGAAAGAACTATTTAGAAGGATAAATTCAAAAGTGGAACTTCTACAACTTTCGTCTGATTACAAGAAACATGAATTTCACATGTTTAATATTTATATTTAATAATTGTGATCACCTGTGATATTTCAACCTCGTCTGTGTGTGTCACTGCTAAGTTTTACTCATTTTGACCTTTTAATCAGCCTACAGAAACTAATATTCTCTAATGTCATATTCGTGCCTCATGACTCGCAAAAACATTCACCGTTTCTAAGAATTAAAATCGTAATTTCATATCCATCTACAACTAATATTTGTATGAACTTTATGTTCCATAATAGTGGATCTAAACTTTATTATACATTACTTTATATATTAGTCCTTATACATATTAGAGTGTATTTATTTTATCCTAATACGCATACACCGTTTTTAAACAACAAAATCTTGTGATAACTTTGTTATTATCTCAAATCAATATTGCTATCCAATACAATATAAGAGGTTCTTCAACAAATTACTAACAAGATAGCAATGTTTTACTATCTTCTATTTAGAAATCTGCTTCGGTGAAACAACAAACAGAAGCAGAATGTGTTTATTGATTTCAAGATTATTTTCATTAATAACAATAGTTTTCATTTGTAAGGCTTAGTTGTACTGAAAGTGGTTGTTATAAAGTATTTAAATCACTTTACTCATTAGTTATTGACATCATGACTAAATAATAACATATTTTCGTTTATTTTATAAGATGACAAGAAAAATATTATCGTAACTAAGAACATCACCAGCATATTCAGTAAAACTAAATTTTTGAACAATAGTTGAATACACAGCTAAAGTAATACAGTCAACTTCGATTCTCAATTACGTATATTTGTTCCCATAGAGTTACATCTCTTTTACTTAATCCTTCTAAACTTCAATATCACATCTTTTGAAACTGCTTTTAAACCTAATTTTGTTTCCTTTATCATAATATTTTAGTCATTGATTTATTCCACTTCCTTACAATGTTTAGGCGTTTAAAAGCCTTTGGAATAGGTTTACAAAACTAGATTATTTTACAAAACTTATTTCTGAGAGACAGAGTATAAGGATTTATAATTTTATCTCACGCACTTAGTATCTTGTACTACGTATATTCAGAGAAGTAACTGCATATTTTCCTCTTTCAAATATGACATTTGAAACTGCCTCATTAAATGGACACGCCTCTATGATTAAGCTCTGGACCGCGGAAAGGCGACCCAGCTTTAAAATCCTTGATACCACAAAAAAATCTTCCCTCTACACATTTAGCTGTGACAGTCAACTCCTTAGCGTGAATAGCTGATGGTAAAGTGCTTTTATTGGTTGTTCTTGCTCTGGTCAGTAGTTCAAAATTAAGGTCTGTCACTTTACCATAAATACAAGCATTATACAGTTTTACTAAATTAAATTCAAGAGACCAAAATCATAACTTTTCCAATTAATCATCACAGAAAATAAAACAGCAACAAAAACCATTCAAGTAGAAAACAATTTATTAGTTACTCAGTTACTTCTGTAAATCCGAGTCTTTCTGTCTTTAAGAGAAACTATTGTTATCCAACAGCAGTACATCAGGAAATTGACTAGTTAGTGCATTAACTTAGTATATATATATATAGTATCTTATAAAATTATTTAGTTATTTTTATAACTATTATCTTAAACAATAACGATAAATCTAAAACCAAACCTTCAGAGTCATTCAATTGTGGTAACGGTAACATAATATGACAGTTTTAGCTCTTGTTTTATTCCCTGCTAGTGTACATTCAAAACCCATTACAAGGAACGCTTCAGGTATTATTACGTTGCTGTATAGAAACATTTCTAGAAGCAAAAGAAAATACAATTTCCGATTATCAGTTTACAAAGTAACGTGTTACTTTTCTTTGAAAGACACATGATATAATCGATACAATTGTGTGTAAGTTTAAACCAGATGACTAATTAAAGTCTTCTCTAACCTACTCTGTACCATTTAATACAATGTCTGAATATAGTAGACTTTTCACGCGTTACTTAATCTATCACATCCACATTCATTATAATCCTATTTATTATTAGTGTTCTCTTTGTTATCAATAAATAACAACTAAAACATTCCTGATAAAAAACATTATTTGTGCCCATTTCCAATTCTTTTAATATTCATATTTGAAAATATTTTAAATTAGAAGAAAATTACAAACTCTGCAACTTTTATTATTTATATTATGTTACAAGTGAAATTCTTCCCCAGCAGTAGTTGATTAGTTAGCTAACAATTCTATATAATACGTAAGAAAGACCATTTGATGTGTAACGTTCCTTACATTCACATGTAATTAGCATCCAATGTGTTATTCAAAATTTAAAACCATGATGAAAATTTTGTATTATTTTTTAACATACTCGCCTAAGTTTTGTACTCTTAATCTCAAAATAAAACATATTTTCCTCGATACGTCACACTGGTCACACGTAAATTAACGTAATGATTTTCGTGAAGAAAATTTACAACATAATAAGATAAAGATAACTAATGGAAACAGTTTCTAACATTTTAAGAGGTAAACTGAGCTAACTTCCAGAAAGAAGTCTGTGTAAAATTAATTTGTTTCGAATAAAACCCTATCATTGAATTACGTAGGGAGTTAGTATGTTTATTACGTAACACTAACTAGTACGGCGAATTGTTAATATTGATCCATACACTTGCCTTTTATAACAAAGTTAGCATTAATTTCTTCAGTTTTGAACAAAAAAGTTTACGCTTTTTTTTTTACCTGGAAAGTTTAGATGTAGTTAAACAGAGAAAAAATTTTAGAACATACTATCTATATATTTTTTGCCATCTTATTCCAATTAACTTCACAAGTTGTATCGCATATTAAACCACTGTTGAAAGCAATATTCACGTTATTCTAAAGTCAATATCAAACACAGAAAATTCGACAGGACTTGAAGTTTTGGTAAATCAATATTTGTTTTCAACACACTTGCACTCAACCACAATGATAAATGCTTAAATATTCTCGTAAAATAAGGAAGATGTTATTCTCTTCAAAGTGTTTCAAATGTTCTAGTTTTATTAAGTGTAAGCTAATGAGTGTTTGGATCTTGTATGAAGAAACTTCGGCCCTCTTCCGTTGCTTCTTACTTTACTGTATATTCATATATTTTTATAAAGCTCTAAAATGCATTAATCAAACAGATATTAATCGTGTCTTATTCACATAATATCAGCTGTCATTTTGTTAATAAACAGATAATAATGAAAACATGAGGGAAAAATTCAATTCTAGCTATATATTATTTTAAAAAAAAGAAAAATATACAAGTACTTCGAACATTAATATTACATTCTACTTAAAAATATAACATGATAAATACATAACTCTATGATAGCAAAACATATAAAAAATTAATTGTATAAAATGAGGTGTTTGACATTTTCAAATGCAGGTTAATTTAAATAACATCAAACGAAGATATTTAGCACTAATGATGAGTTTAATATTTAGATTAGAAGCAAAATCTGCGTAAATACTTAACACCGAACTCACTAGTGGTAACCACCGTATCCATAGCCACCACCACCACCATGATCTCCATAACCGACACTATGCCCGCCAACCTCCGCCGTAGCCTCCAAAGCCTCCGCCATAACCACAATAGCCGCCATGTCCACCATAACCCTGTAACCTCCGTAAGCTACTGCCATCATAGCAGCAAAACAATGAGAATAGATATCTACAGAAAAGAAAATTATGTAAAATGTAAACAAAAATTATATCAACAGTATGTCTTTTTACTGGTTACAATGGAGGAGAAAACATGGACTTGTCATTGAAAAGGAACAAGTTCGAATCAACACAAAACAGAGTAGAGTTACCACCTCTCAAAACAATGGTCAGATTCAATTTTTAATCTTTATTCAGTTATCTCTAAAGTATTATTACATCACAGATAATATAATTATGCTAGTGATTCTGAAGCTTGTTCTTGTAATAACAAATAAGTAAGATTCACAGTGGAAATTGAATTAAAGATAATAAACATTTTATTCATTGTAGATTTATAAGTAATTTTACACATTTTCATGTATTTCACTTGACACCTGGAAGTCTGTGAAAATCAAAGCTTACTCAAGTCTTCATGATGAGAAAATCTCTCAGTAGCTCTTTTTCGAATTTCGATTGGTTTAACTCACAGAAGAAAAACCTTTTAAACCAAATTTAACGGGTACAAAATAGGTCATAAAATCAGGACCTATCACCTGAAGAACCTCTGCTAAAACGTCATTAAAACTGTGCAGCTGAAAACATAGAACGAAACAGCCTGTTACAGAAAAATCATCGATTACTAATAGAGCATGAAAGACACGTGGTTCACGTGCTTTTTATTAGTTTTAATTTTCTGAACCAAAAGTTATATTTATATTTATAAATCGCAGTTTTGTTTTTAGCAATAGATACTCCACAGAGAAACTGCCCCAAAAAGATTTGATTTAGTGTCGATGTATCTACTTAGTTATCACCATTAGATTCCATCGTGGAACACAGGGCCAATCGCTTGATTCTTCAACAAATATTTGAGATGTATGTACTTACTTGATGAATTCTGTTACTTATGTCAATAGTTTACAAAGGATGAGAATAGAATAAAAGATATAACATGAAAATATTATTAGATAACTCGCTAAGGCACGTACCAGAAATTACGAAAAAATAGTCATTTCGATGTTTCAGAATTTTGTTGTTTACATATGTTTATATATTTTTGTGAATTTGATTGTTTATCTGCTACATGCACAGAACAGCAGATCTGTTTTATTGTATTTACACTATATCCACAAAACAACAGATCTACTTTTGTATATCTGCTATATTCACGGGCAGCAGATCTGTTTTATTGTATATCTACTAGATCCACACAGCAACAAATCTACTTTGTTGTATATCTGCTATATTCACACAGCAGCAGATCTACTTTATTATATATCTGCTATTTCCACACAAGAGCAGATATGTTTTATTGTCTATCTGCTATATCCATACAATAGCAAATGCGTTTTATTGCATATATATTAGATTCACGCAATAACAGATCTACTTTATTGTATTTGTTATATCCACACAACAGAATATCTGTTTTATTACATATCTGCTAGATCCATACTGTGAAACCCACAAAGCAGCAGATTTATGTGTCACCTTAGGTAGCACGGGTATGTTGGTGATAAAATCATATAAGATGGCACAGTTATTCTTAGAGATACACAGATTAAATTATGATAATGTGCCATAATGACCTATGATCTATTTTAGATATCAAATAGGTTGCTATCAAATCTGATAAGAATGAATACAATAGAGAATGTCATTAGTATGGTGTTGATTTGTGTAATTTTATAGGTGTTTTTCCTTTGATTAATGCATCTGTTTATGTTTATCTAAGAATACTATATGAAATAGGAACCTGATAAAGGTTTTTTTTCACATTAAATCGTATTGTGTACCTGGTGTTCTGATTGTAGAATATAAAGTTTACATATAAAGGTGTGTAATATTTCCACTCTAGTTTGATACAATTGTGTAATACGTGTGATAACGGGATCAGCAGACAGTCTTGCATTTTGCCAAATATATTTATACTGCAAGATTGTATTTGCACGTAAGAGGTTGATATTTTTAAATTAATACAAGGTAATTGTGTATTAATTTGTTATCTATTTTAATTTCATTTTAAACAATAAGGTTCTCAGAAGCAGGTAACATTACATTTTATAAAAGAAACTTGTTTCTACTGTGGAATAGAATGACAATATTACTTGCTATATACCTTTCTACAATAATGTTTACATACTAGTGAAGGAAGAAATTTTGTCTTTACTTACATATTTAAGAAACTGGATAAACGTTTTACATTATACTATATTAATAATTTATCAATTCATTTTAAGACACCTTTCAGTTTACTTGTCACCTTTTAAAATATTTCAATTTCTATTGCACTCGTCTAGCACATTTTCCAATTAATACTATGAAAACTGGACCATCTCTAATTCAAATAGTGATTTGGTTTCAATTTCACACAAAGTTACACGAGAGCTACTCTAGCCGTCTCTAATTTAGCAGTGAAAGACTAGAAGGAAGGCAGTTAGTCATTACCACCCACCGTCAACTCATGGGCTACTTTTTATCAACGATTAGTTGGATTGACCGTGACTTTATAACGCTCTCACGGCTGATAAGGTGAGCATGGTTGATGGGACGAGAATTCGAACTCGCGACTCTCAGAGTGCCAATCAATCGCCCCTAAACATGTGATCATGCTAGGCCTGACATTATATCTCAACTAATATCTATAACGAGATGCAACAAAACTTTGTCCTCGTGTCAGTTCCAGTAAACTCATTACAGGCTACGTCAAGATGTAGCTACGGAAAGTATGAACGCTAAGTTTACATACTTAAATTTTAAGATCCTGGATTGAACACCCCATAGTGAACAAAGCATAGATAGCATAGTAAGCAGCTTTAACAAAACAACAAAAACGAAGAGTGATAAATTTGTTATTACAAAGTGGCTAACTAATCGCTTGGAATTTGTGATGATGAAGTATTTGACTCTAGCACTATATCAAAAAATAAGAAAGTATTTTGTTGTATACCCTGTGTCAATATATAAGGTTCTGTTGTCAACGTTCGAAGTACCATCTCAGTAATTTCGCTTTAATACGTCATCTGTGCAATTGTGTTATTTTTTTTGTAAATAAAATCTCATAGTGCACTGCCTTCGTAAACATATTGCGTATGAAAGTAAAAGTAACAATGAGTTTACCTGAAACGTTTTTATATGACACGACACTCGTACGATTAGAAATGTACATTTTCAATAGATCAATTTTAAATTTTATTCAGTGAAAACTGCAAGGTTTTAATGTATAATTTTACTGCTCGTTATTAGACTAATCACACAGGAATCTACATATATTAATCACATCTGTTCTATATCAAACATGAACATGTCTTTAAGAAACAATAAACATTCACAAAAGAGTAGCCATACATTGTGTAGATATTCGTAGTAATAATATGTTAAAATAGCTAAAATATTGAGACTCCCCAGCAAAATTTAGAAGTACCAATATCTTAATACAATAAAACATCTCTTCCATATAATTACTTGAAGTTTATTTCTTTTTATTATTTTAAATATCAGCACAGGAACTGATGCGAGTGCTTACAAATCCACTATATGTTCTACGGAATGTTTATCGATGTTCTTAACCAGAAATATACAATATTTGAAACTTAAGTAAAGAAAAACTCAAAACGATAGGATCATAGATTGCAGATTTATTATAACAAAACGTGAAATTTTAAATTTCAATGAATTCACAAGATATAGGAATTTTAATAACAGACCATCAGAATTATTATTTTATATTTTTCATAGATAAAGGCAAGTAGAATTTATATTATCCTCATTTAAATATTACTCTGACATCTTGTTACCAATAAGTTATCGTAACTTTTCCATCTGCTACGCTTAAAACAACGCTGAAAAGCATCTGTTGGTCTACACTAATCAGCAGCTTAATTATTTTGTTTTTAATTTTTATAGGTTTACATACTTTAACTGTACCAGCTGGAAATATGTAAGTAAAAAAATTAAGTTAAGAGGGAAAAGGAAAGCAACAAAAATGAAAGGATTGCAGACTGATCGAGATAACAATTTGCAAGACGTTCACGGAAATTGTTTCTTATTTGGCATTCTTTTGTCACTTCTAGATATTAAACTTCGTGTTCTCGAGATTCGAAGCACGATGTTCTCCTTATTAAACCAAGGCGGTATAGCTTTGAATAACATTTTGTTGCTTAGCTACGTATATAAATTCAATAAGGGAAACAACTTCTGGAGAAAATGTTTGAAGTTTCCGTTC
>NC_134827.1:316749-359645 GCF_004210375.1 Tachypleus tridentatus | reverse complement strand
ACAAACAACTCAAAAGATTTGAGTGCTGGAAAAAATAGCTTCCTCGTAAAAGAAAAGAGCAAAACCACTCCAGTTCAAACTTAATTTGTGAGACTCTTATCAAACGAAAAGTAGTTTATAAAGTTATTAAGACTATGCATTAACATCTACAGGTAAATTTTCTAAAACATGGGTATATCAAGTTGAGTAGATTTTTCTTATAAATAACGGCTGATAACGAAGATTGCCCAACAGAGACGAAAAATATTTATTTATAAAAAATGTTTGAAAGTTAGTGGTAGGATTCCGTTGATAATTAATGTTGTATGGGATAAAATGTCCGTGTGTAAAGAGCTATTGTGCAAGATTAAGTGTGTGTGCATTCTCTTACAGCAAAGCCACATCAAACTATCTGCTCTGTCCACTGAAGGAAATCGAACCTCTGATTTTAGCATTGCAAATCGAAGTATTACAGCTGTCCCACCGGGAACTTAAGATTAAGGGAGACAACGTGCAAAAATAAATTCTTTCACATCGCAGGTAACAATAACTTACAAAAGTAAAGGATTGAGTGCACTATACTAAAGTCACATGACAACTATAGCCAGTACAAAACCTGTATCAGAACAACATTTTTACATTACTTAGCAATCAGTAGTTTTAATTAATCATTTCTTAAAAGGCCTTTTCTAATGCAAAATACTGATACCATTATACAAAAATGTGTTCAGACTGATATGGAATTTTCAAGATGGAAATATTCCTTAAAATTAATGGCATTGGAAAACAGAAATATGGATCAATTTGGGATTTAGGATTTTCCATAAAGAAACCTGAAACAAGTCGTATCCTTAACCGTGGTAAATAAAGTGCAGTATCTTGTAATATACGAGAATTCAAGAATTTCACAAGCAAAACAAAGAAGAATTTCTGTGTGAAAAGCAACACAAGTAACAGGTATACAAACTGCTTCCACAACATATGTGTTCCACAAGTACATACCTAAAATAGATGGAGAATGAAAGTGGTATTTCTGTTATTCCAAACGAAGAAGTAGCTATCAAGTCACCGAACGCTATTACCTATACATTTCTGTGGGATTCAATGGTTGAACTGGACGCTGAGAAACCATTGTCTTCATATACTAGATAGCTTATGAAAAGGAAATTGGTGGTTTACAATGGATATTACTACCTTACGATGAAGTCTTTTACAATGTAAAATACGCTGCAGGAATACTACCAAAATATACAATTCATAAATAGCGTGTCCGAACGTGGCGAAATGGACTGTAAAGTCGTGGTAAGGCTCTAAAGTTGTTTTAATATTACGTACCCATAACATGGCTTTATCTATTTTAGCTTGTATTTTTAACCTTCTGACTTTACGACCGCAGCGAATTTATCAAGTTATCGTTAAACAGGAAATAAAATTTAATTTCTAGAAAGAACATAGTCTAATGTATCTCAACAGCATTTATTTTCCATATCTTGAAAAGCAGTTACTGTCAGTTAGTTACTTACCCAATTTATTTGGCTTACCTAAAAAAAAATATAAAAAACCCACGCAATCCTGATCTATTCAAATTTCACATAATTAAAACTTAGTCGCCAATCTTATACGTTCTGTGTATCTACTTCGTCTACATTACACTCCAATTAAAAAACTGTTTATAATTATGTGAAACAGTGTATCTTTGTACAGCGTTCTCAAATCTGCCTTTAGTCGAAAAGTTTAATTGATCTGTTGCTTAAAACGTTTGACATAATAAGCAAGTATGGAGTACTAATTTGTCGGACACTTTTGAGTAGTTTGCATGTTTGCTCTACGTTCTCCTGCCTCAGTTATTGCACAGTGCATTTAACAAGATAATAAGACCAGTAAGTGTTAATTACTGTGCAAGAGTTACGTGTAACCGCAAAATTTCTAACACAAATGGAAATTTTTCTCAACTCTAGAACTACCAATGTATGTGGGCACCATCGGCTTACAGAACAACTCTTGTACACAAAATATCAAAAAAATGCCATCAATATTGTAATTAATCCCACTAATTACTGCTGGGATCTCCAATGTACTATAAATAGAAAACAAGTGATTTGGTCAATTATGTACAGACAGACTTTAATATGCGAAAGGGGAAAAAGCGTTAAACATAATTCAGTGTATGGACCCTACTGGTACTGAAGAGTATAAAAAAGTAGCAATTTTAGGGTTAAACTAGAGGGAGAAAATTGCATACACTCCACATTTCTATAAGAAAAAAAAATATTCAGGGCTTTTAAAACTTATTTAACACTGCACTTTTCAAGGCTATGTAATTCTAAGGAGTGCTGACATAATCAGTAAAAAGTAATAGGTCGAAACATCATGGTGTCTTGCACCCTTATAGAACACGTTCTTCGAAGGATGACGATACACGATAACGACAACGATCTACACTGCAATGGGGTCAGCCACACAGCACACAAACAGATTTCACATGTAACGACGTAATTTCATTACTCTAAAAATCAATATTGCAATCAAATTAAACTACAATGTAACTAGAAGGCCATCATATCACTGCTGAGCTTTTACATTACATAAAATAATTACAAAATATATTACAATTTCAATAAAGCGTCATAATTCTCAGAATATCTATTTCGGTCTAGCTTCCACATCATTTGATTTTGTGGCGTTGTGTTGCTGCATCATTAGTGTGTTGCGTATTTTGGAATATTTACCAATTTGTCAAAGACATACGCAAATTAAATTGCATTAAAAAAGTGAAAGATATTTGTAAGTATGTCGAAATGTTAGTATTTCAAATAAAGAGTAAAAGTGACTTTTACACGTACACTCTGTTTTAAATAAAGCACTAAAAATAGTATCCGCCTTAAGATGTACCACAGCCGAAACTAAATAATGTTTACTCAAAAGCCATGATTATGATTATTTAAGCAAGCATCCAAACCTAATTTATAGCATTATAAGCTCTGATACGTACCGCTTTTATGCAAGTACAAAAAATCATGTTTTAGCAATTACCTGATAGTTCGAGTCCTCACACTTATCGCTTTTAAATAAGTAAAATAAAAATATAATGTATTAGCAATTATTATTCAGTTGAAGCCTTACACTTACTGCTCTTATATAAATTTTAAATTCATGTATTAGCAGTTATTACGCAGTTCATAACAACAAAAATGTCTCCTATTACACTGTGCAACACTCAAAAAGTAACAAGAGATCTGTGGCCATTTTATATGCAAAATGACATGGGAAATCCATTTCTGGCCTTCTTTTTATTGAATTAGGCATGGTTTTTGCAGAATTGTCACTGTATACCCTTTTTGTCATTATTATTAAATAAAATTCTCTACCGCATTGTAAAATGGTTTTCAACCCAGGGCTAGAGACCAATCTTAGTAACACCTACAATGTGATATGATAAATAGCACAGTACAGTTTAAAATCATATTTTCTGGTTTATTATTGTGTACTTATATTTAATTGAGTTTATCACTTAATACTTTATACGTCAAAGTTTGTGTTTAATGTTATTTATTTTTTTCTTTCAGATCTTATTTGTTTTCAACAATGAGTGCAAGACAGTGCAAAAATGATCCAAACAGATTCTGTTACATATGTGGGGAATTAACTTTTGCTAAAGAAAAGCGCAGCATTACACGCCATATCAAGAAAATGTACAAGGCGTACTTCGTTTGTGACTTAGGAGACCAGGACAAGTCATGGGCTCCTCATGTGTGTTGCTCACATGTGTGAAGACATTGAGTGCCTGGTATGCAGGAAAAATGTTCACATGAAGTTTGGTGTGCCAATGATTTGGCATGAGCAAAAGATCACTCTAATGATTGCTATTTCTGTCAGCAAGACTTTACAGGCTGTACTACAGCAAAGAAAAGAAACACATTGTTTACCCAAATTTGCAATCAGCAATGCGCCCAGTAGAGCACTCAGAAAAAATTGTCTCTATGCCCAAACCTCCAGATCAAGAAATGCAGAGTCCCAGCAGTGCAGATGAACATTCCAGTGGTGAATATGTGGAGCCCAATCATCCAGAAAGCGAGAATAAACCAATACCATTTTCTCCAAGAGGCGCTAAAATGACTTGTGCAGGGATCTCTATTTAACCAAAGACAAAAGTGAGTTTCTGGCATCAAGGCTTCAAGAACGTAATCTTCTTGAGAAAGGAGTGAAGATAACACTGTACAGGAAATGTACAGGGGATCTGCTTGCATTATTCACCATGAAGGATGACTTATGCTTTTGTAATGACATCACTGAACTTTTTGAGCAACTGGAAATACCGTATGATAACACCAACTGGCGACTTTGCATAGATGCATCCAAGGACAGCATCAAAGCTGTTCTGCTACACAATGGTAACACTCTGCCTTCTGTTCCCATAACTTATAGCACAACCATGAAAGAATCATATGAAAATTTGAAAGCAATTCTAACAAGTGTACAGTATGATGACCATAACTGGCATATTTGTGCAGATTTCAAGGTTGTGGCCATGCTTACTGGCCTTTAGCTTGGCTATACTAAATTTTGCTGCTTCCTGTGCTTATGGAACTCCAAATCAAGAACTGAACATTATGTATGCAAGGATTTGCCGATCCGAGATGAAATTGAGCAAGGAAAACACAACATCATGCACAAACCACTTGTGAAAAGTGATAGAATTCTTTTACCACCGTTGCATATTAAATTTGGTTTGTTTATGCAATTTGTAAAAGCCTTGACAAGGAATCCTCCACATGTGCATATCTTGCAAAGAAGTTCCCTTCCCTGAGTAAAGCTAAATTTAAAGAAGATATCTTCATAGGTCCCCAAATTCGAAAAATTGTATTTGATGAAACCTTCATCACACATCTCGAGAGAAAAGAGAAGCTTGCCTTTAAGTCATTCAAGAAAGTTTGTGATAACTTTATATGCAAAAACGGCTCGTTTGGGTTGAGAAAATATTTTACATAGAAGAGCGAACAACGATGACCGAAGAAGGTCGAAACGTTGTTCGCTCTTCTATGTAAAATATTTTCAACAACAAACGAAGCCTTTCTCATATAAAGTTATCATTCAATGGGTTTCTACATCACTGATTGTGATAACTTCCTGGGAACCATCGTTCAGAAGACTATGTGCAAGTTCTGAATGATCTGCTGAGTCATTATCATGATATTGGATGTAACATGTCTCTAAAAGTTCATGTGCTCCACTCTCATTTGGATTTTTTGCGTAAAATCTTGGTGATGTGAGTGATGAACATGGCAAGAGATTCCATCAGGATATTTCAGTGATGGAGCGACGATTTAAAGGAAAATGGAACCCTGGCATGTTGGCAGACTACTGCTGAGGTATAAAAAAAGAAGATCACACTCCACACAAGAGGCTTAAGTTGTTTAGACTGACAGGTGTGTGTTTTTAATTCATAACCAATAAGTGTTTTGTTATACCAACTAAATTTTTGTTTTGTTTCTTGTAACTTTCAGTATTTGCAATGTTGTGTTCAATACGCGATATTTTGCAGTATATTATAAAACATATGGTTCATGGTACAGAAAAACGGTGCCTAATCTGGAGGAATAAAGGTCAGATTCAGAGTCAGGACAATTTTTTGACCCAGAAACAAGTCTTACTTAACTTGTACTTTTTTTGAACCTGAAATTTGTTGCACAGTGTTATCGAAGTCCACAAGTAAGAAAGAGAAACCTAGAGTATGACAATATAATAAAGATGCAGATTATCACAACGACATCGAATAATAATGAGGAGAGTTTTTCCCCAAACAAAACATTTTAAACGAAGTGCTCTCTTTGGTAGGATTAATTAATATAAACTATTTTAATACAAAATAACAATGAGGTAAGACTGTGAAAAGAAAATGTGGGTGGACGAAGAGAATAAGCAAAACAGTGACAACATTAATGGACAATCCGAAGCGATCAAGTTGTACCGAAAATCAAACTGTGAGATGAACTTGTACCAAAAACAAACACAAGACGGTTAAAATCAAGACGAATTATGAATAAAAATCAAACTATATTAAGAACAAACACCACACTGTGAAGTCATGTTATATCAAGAACAACCACAATGTAATAACCAAGTTGCATCAAAAAAAAACTATCAGACACTGTGCTCAAGCAATATCAAGAACAAACACCAGACTGTATGACCAAGTTTCAAAATATATAATGACTTGACCTATGACAAAGATGTGTCTTATTTTTAAATATATATTAAATACGCACACTGTTTAAATTACACGATAAAACACTAACTTCCAGGGATGTGTCATAATTTCTCCAATAGCTTTATACAGATGAACAACAACAATAACAAAAATGTTCTCTACACTTTTCCAAGTAAAGTTCCAAGAAAATAAAGTAACTCCATTTTCTATGTACGGACGAATAAAGATCAATAAATATGCAGCTGTTCCCCACCAAGACATTTGTACTTTCTCCGGTTTTCCACATTCGCATGTAAACCTCTCGAGGTGCGTGTTTTCGCTTATTTCATCTGTACATCAAATTCCATATTTTATTGCTACCCTTTTGTTTGTTCTGTTTTTCGCACACAATAATCCTTAACTTTCACGTTAGCGCCTCGAGTTGCTGGCATACGACACTGAAGCACGAGTGTGTGAAAATGTACAAAGGATAATCATTTGTTAAGACTATATCAATGATAGCATATATATCACTGAGCGGTCAGTACATACAGGAAGAGAATTCCTTCAAATGTCGTCCTTGTTTTTCTAGTATTGTTAAAGCTGATTGCATTCTTACAAAAGTCCTCCATATTAAGTATAAAAAGAATGATCTGCTCCTCCATGTTAAGTCTAAAAAGATAAAACTACTGGTCTTTGACAGCAATACGAAAAAAAAAAAGTATTATTATTATTACAAATATAAGAAAGTGTTAATTTTTACGTCCCAAAATGTTAAAAACCCTTCCGAACCCTAATCCCTCGCCGTAATATGGCAGTACCCACTTCCCAGATAAACTTGTATCATCAGGGAAGGGATGTTCCTCGCTTTACACAATAAGTATGAATGATGGAGGGAAGGAGAGGTATCATCTACAATTAATGCTGATCGCGAGCAACAATGTAAAAAACACACTCATGTCAACTCGTTGCGACAAAACCGAAACGTTCTTCAAAATAGAAAGGTACGTGAGACTGTCCAATCAAATTACACGACCTGCATTTTTTACACGTGTCTTAGAGAAAACAAATACTGCAATTTTCCATCAAGGTTTGCCTCAATTATAAATACTGCAAAAAACTGAATGTTATCGTGAAACCATAACGATATGCTGACACCAACAGTTCGAACCAATACACACATACATAGATAGCTTGTCTGGACGAGTAAACGGCGTTCAGTATAGTGTATGTATAAATAATCCAGTAAAACGGCACAACTTTAAATTTCATAAGAAAAATTATTGTATATTTAATACTCACAAAATCCCATAGTGACGAATAAATACTCCAAACTTTTCATTTTTTTCTCCCACGACCTTCGATAGCTGTACTTGAAATTACGTTGCGTGAGTGGTGAATTAATAAATTCCACGCAGAAAAGTTTTAGTACAGGTTAGCACTAATCTTCAAAATAAAAATGTTATTAAAGCACAGAAGTACACATGGGCACTATACGATGGTACATTCTGAAGAACTTGCGAAGTGTTGTTATTTGTTTTTAAGCACTATGCTTTGAGACGATGCAAAGTCCAACAAACAAGTCGCCCTCCTACGCTATTATACAGTGGTATCGCCACACACTTGCGTAATACCCCCATGTACCATCTTGATAGCTATGTGTGACTGAACACAACAGTTACCTGACAGTAGTTCGTTTTATTGTATAATATATTGGAACAAAGGTGACGTACCAAAAAGTCTCATATCCATTGAACATTTCCTACCCACTTCCCTCCCATACGCAAAGCACACTACGAATCAATTCTAATACTCACATCTCCTTCGGATAAATGGTCAAAGTTACATTTCGACTGGCAACATTTTTCTTCACATTCATTTCTTACATCACGAATAATAAAAATAAATAATTCCTTAACAAGAATAATAAATAAAATGCTTAACCTTCGTCTCATCTCATTATAGTTTATCCCAAACCTCGAGTATTATTGTTTATGTAATTATTCAAATAAAATAACGTAATTTGAAGTCCAAGTTCTGTCCCACCATTCAATGACTTAGGCACCAACTAACAAATTTGATATTTCCGTCAAAACACCTTGTGTACAGTTACATGTTTTGCTGCTATTTACAAATAAAAGAATGAAAGCAAACAGCTTTCCTCATACGCCTACTTTGCAAATACACAGCTGGTTTATTGTTTGTTTGTTTTTTGAATTTCGCACAAAGCTACTCGAGGGCTATCTGCGCTAGCCGTCCCTAATTTAGCAGTGTAAGATTAGAGGGAAAGCAGCTAGTCATCACCACCCACCGGCAGCTCTTGGGCTACTCTTTTACCAACGAATAGTGGGATTGATCGTTATCATTATAACGCCCCCACGGCTGAAAGGGCGAGCATGTTTGGTGCGACCGGGATTCGAACCCGCGACCCTCGGATCACGAGTTGAACTCCTTAACACACTTGGCCATGCCGGGCCAGCTGGTTTATTATACAAGTGTTCGAAAACTATGTTAATAATCTGATACTTGCAACACAATTTTGTCAGCATAATTTCCGTACACCCCGCATTCCGACCTGTCTAGAACACGACGAGATTGTGAGTTGCACGCCTGTGTATGCATACAGTAAAATATGAGAAAGTTTTTGTTTTTTTCTTTTTATCTGTAAGTCAATGTGAAAATCTACTGTTGGTGTGCTTTGTAGTCAGTGACGGTCTAATGTTGGTGTGCTTTGTAGTCACCATGGAAAAAGACTACACGCTGGATAGTTGAAGTGAATAAAAAGTGGCTACTATTAAGTTCTTCACATCATCTAGTCGCACAGTAGTAGGCATAATAAATAAACTTAGTGTTCCAAAAATTGTTTAATCTCTAAGTTCAAGGAAGGTCCAATAAGATGCACACTATTAAGATCTTGTTGTATGAGATGATTTATGTAACTACTGTCTTTGTTATATCCCAGACAGCTCAGAATTAAGCAAAACGCGTTGTCAGCAATAGATGTGATAAAATATGTTGTTACTGGTTTATCTGTTTGTTGGTAATTAAGCACAAAGTTACACAAGTTGACGTACACCAGTCTGGATTTTATTATTCATCAGGACTACCCTCAAATTGAAATTCGTTTAGACATGATTATACAAATTACTCTATAAGGGCTTGAGCGTAGTGAAATACATCAATGGTAAAAGTTTGACCGCATCAGTCCAAAATTGTAATTAGATCTCAAATCATTCAAGAAATGACGGAGCTACGAGTTTGTACTTGGGGTAAAAAAAGAAAAGAAAAAAGAAACTCAGAGCCGTTTTGTGGCGCTCATCCACAGCAAAAAAATCGTACACTTTGCCAGAAAATAGAAAAGGTTTAATTTTTAAAGCAACATTTTGACGATAATAGCCCCCACAATCTTGGGGAATGTCCTATCTATATTAGGCATAACCCAAAGAACGCAAATGAAGACACCTAGCAAGGACGATCAAAAGTGGGCTAGGTATTGAGTGCTACACCCCATAACGTCCCAGAATATACCACTAATAACACACTAATAGAGTAACTATTGTATCACTCCAAAACCATTAAAAAGACGTTAAAGATAGAATTATAGTAGAAAATTATTTTTTATTTAAAAAACACTTTTAATCTCTATATTGAAATTTCTACTACATGTATAAATATATATATATATACACACATATGCACACAAAATTACTGAAATACTCTTTACCAACAAAGAGTGGGATTGCCCGTCATATAGTAACGCACTCACGGCTGAAAGAGCGAGCATGTTTGGTGGGACGAAAATTGCGAGTCAAGTGCTCTAACCATATGGCCATGCCAAGCCAAACACTTATTGATAACGAACCAAATACCCTAATTAATACGCACACGACCAATGTTTAAAATATACAATCTGTAATTTGTACAAGTAAACATTGATTGTGTGTGTATTTTAATTAAGGTGTCACATGAGCACTTTGAATTTTATTTAACCTTACGAATCTAGCAACCTGTACTTTATACAAATGTGCAACTTACATGCACGCACGTACGAGAGGGGTTCAAGACGGGTTTAGACGAACTCCCTATATTTATGATGTAAATATATTATGTTTATATAATTATGGCGCAGCTACTTATGGTATTTAACGTTTTCTACATAGTCTATATTCGCCTACTGAAGCATTAGCATTTTTAGCTTGAAATAGTCGAATGCAATGGTTTCTGTTAACACTATAACTGGAAGATTGAAGCTCTATTGCTACTGTCAAGTTTTGAGTGCCGAACTCTTTACAACAGGTTATCCGTGACTCGTTAGCGATAAATTTCAACAATAAACAGAGCAACATAACTCACCGACTTTATTATTATATATTAAAACAAGTCAAACATATATCCACTGTTGGTTTTCATAGTCATATCCAGAACTTCAAATAGTTGCCACACAGTCTGGTTCCATTACTTTAGAATACAGCTGACAAAAAGAATTGTTCTTCTATGTTTTGTTATTATAATACAGTCTGTAACAATTCCACTTTCAAAATCGCCCCTACATCTTTGTCGCTAAACTCACACTCACAGTTTAGATCTAAATAATAATTTTTCGACAGGTATTTACACCCGACAGAAGTCCAGAACATTTCACGCAGTACTAGATATTCTGATGCAACAATACTCAATTAAAATATCAATAAAAATTTCTAACTCATAATAACTGAAAGTACACGCATGCAATTTGTAAACAATTGCGTACACAAACTTGATATAAATTTTCACTTCTAAAAATAACTAATTATGACACCAGATTGTTACTCACAGTGTCCTTCAATCATGTATAACCCAGAATAAACATTTTTCATCAAATTGTTCATGCCATTTTGTTTTTAGGAAAACAAGGCTTGAAAAAAACAACCTACATATTTATCTACCCGCTCACAAAATGACATCGTCAATGTCACAGAATATGACGAAATTCGAGAAAAAAATTATTGATGAAGTAACGAAAGTTGAATTCTACTCTGTTCTTGCTGATAAACTATCTTCTCATAACGTAGAACATTTATCAATATGCCTCCGCTTTACATAAGACAACTGTGAAATTAGGGAAGAATTTACTGGCTTTATTAAGCTACAGAGGGTAATAGCAACGTATACTGTATGTGCAATTACAAAGACATTGACTGATACTGGATTATCTCTAAGTAAACTGCGTGGTAATAGAGCATCCACTATGGCTGGCGAAAGATCTGTTATCCAAAATCAAATTCGAGGTATGCAAAGCAAGGCCTTGTACATTCTTTGCACGAGTCACTTAATATTGGTACTATAAATTAATGCTCAGTTAGATCAACACACAATTGTTTCAATCAAGCTTCAGGAATAGCTACTTGGATTTAATCCTCACCTAAACGTAGGGAACTATTAAAGGCAATCTACCAAAGGACATCCAGCATACAGCTGCTTCATCACATCTTCCATTACTCAACATGTGCATTACATATTGGGTTGAGAATACTGAAGGTTCTGTTTATGTCATCCACTACTACTTCACGTTTAAGGACAATTCAAGACATTGTTTCAGGTGTTTCCTTAATAGAACAATACTGTAAAGAACTGAGTTCAGTAGGAGTGAATGTAGGTGATTATTCACATCGTATATTCAACCACAGCAGCAATATTGTAAAGACATCTAATATTAATGTTAGAATGCCATAAATTAGTCATCAACAAGCCCAACGTGCAAATGCAGAATACAGTTCCATGGAGGATTACTTTAAGGAAACAGTAAGCATTCTTTTCTTTACCACGTTAAGAGTAATTTTCCTTCATATATTTATGCCACAAAACTCACACAAGGGTTTTCTATCTCTGATATCAGACAGGCTATACATTTTTAATAGAAGATTTGCCAAATCTTGACATTTCTGAAGAAAGACTTCATCAGTGGAGTACAAGATGGTTTCTATACCTTTCCAGGACAGTCCCAGATTGAAAAAACGTGCTTCAGTGTACCGAATATCTTTATGTTACTAAAACTCTTTGTTACTAAGTTCAAGTGAACGCTTAGCATCTGCTATTCGCCTTAAGTGTATACAAACTGAAGAAAGACCGATTGTTCTAGTTTTAGTACATAATCATTATGGCATTGAAACTACACGTGAGTTATTTATGTAATAGCACCCCAGAAGAATGGAGCATGCTTACATGTTATTTCAGTGATGCACTCATGTACGTATATGATAGTCAATGACTCGAATAGCTAATACACCATTAATGTACATATAATTTAATAATTAATACCTACTCTGCACTTAGATAATGCAGTACTTTATTATTTTAAAACATACGTATATGTGCTAATTTAAGTCTTGCTCCTCATGCATGTTCCAACAGAATGACTGATTTGTGGACTTTTCATTGGATGCTTACGGGTATTATACGAACAGCCATGTAATTGTTTAAGCTAAATTTCATGCAAACTTGCTTCCAGATTTAATATCATACCACCTATATTTTTTAATATATTTTCTGGGTGGTATGCCCCAGACCCCACAGCATTATCATACTTTGCAGATGATTGTGGTTCGCACAATGAGTGTTGGCTTTTGATCTTATGAATTCGAACCACCCCTTCTAAACAGTCTGTGTACGGGTCTGGCATGAACAATTACTATAAATTTTCTAGTAAAATATTACACCGAAATTTTAACAAAGAATTTACACCAGTGCCTCATATTTTAGCTTTAACTTAATACCTCTATCAGGCTAATTACAGCTAAACAGTATAGTCATAAGAACTGAAGGTGATAACATTGTTCTATTCAATTGAAGGACGAAAATAACATAACCGTCACATGCGACGTATAGAAGCTAAGGCTGTGTAAGTAGATAGATGGCCATTCAATACATCCGGTGTACGTGATGAAGTTACTCCCATATAAACAGTGTCAATTGTTAAACTTAAGGTAAATCTAATACACGAATATCATATACTGCCTCAAAAATATCTAAACATGTGAATACTGAAATAGATTTGTATTTCAGTTCATACAGTGAACAGGATTCTGTAAAACAAAAGTGGTCGATATTTTCGTCCAGATGTGTTGCTCACTGTAAAGAGAAATATCTCTAACTAATAAAATCAGTTTATGAGTTGAAAAACTGGTAAACCTGTCAAGTAAATATGCGACAGTTGAGACAGAGAGATATAAAGTTATACCAATAAATTAGAACCAATGGAATTGAAAAAATAGTTTTGTTACCAGTAAATTCACGTCAAGATTCCAAATGACAAACTACAGAACTTGTAAAACACTCAACAAGAGCATACGTGTAGTAACATGTACAATCATTATAAACACCGTATGTCATCTCAACAATTGTTTGTTTTGAATTTCGCGCAAAGCTACAACTAGTGCAATATTGTTCAATGGATTACAACCTGTAGAAATACCGTGGAATTAACTTGTTTAACCAAAGATAACCCCCTGTACGTGTAATGGTAAAAGAAAATTGGCTAGGCTAAAAATAAGTTACGGTTAGTACTACTGGTATCACACTATGTCATCTCAATAAACTTTTAACAGTTGGGCATCTTGATGATAAAACTAGCGTGTTTGTTTTTTGTAAATTTCATTCTTTAAGTTATTTTAAACTGACTGGTTTCGGTAGAAAGTGCTAAACTTTTCCCTTCTCCTCGTCCTCCTGATTTTTAATGATGCTTTTGTTCTTACATTAGTGTTCATTGAACCTTGAAAGAGACATGCATACAGTTTCACCATACTTTATAATTCAATAAGGCTGTTTTTTTTCACTTAAATTATGCTTTTACTTATTTGGTACAATAATTATCTGTAAGGAGTTCTACAACAGTTCTGAAACCAACTTTTAAACTCATACCACAACCTTATGAAATACCCTAACAGCAGCTTTAACATTACATATCGTTTTTAATGCAATGCCATCCCTTAATTCTTGATAAATTAGACGTCTTTCACAAGTATCTGTTATTTCTTAATACAAAGTAAAATATTATAATATACAATCCGATTAAACTTTTAAGTATACCAATAAAATATACAGGTCAAACACTAAAGCTGTAGATACATTATCTCACTTTCCTACATCTAATCTTAAATTATTTAAGAAAGTCTAACACTGATATGTATTAACTCATACAAGTTCCAGTATCGAAGATTTACGGTTAGAAGACGAATCCTGTAAACTATTTTAATTTATGAAAAAATATATACAATGCGTCTTAACTTACTTCATATAAGTTAAATATATTTCCAGCACTTTGGGGGCTTAAGAATCCCCCAAACCAAATTAAATACCAATCTAAAGACACCTTTAGTATTTATACAACACTAGCTGCTAAGAGCTTAATATTATAATATTTATGTCAAAATATCGTAATTTAGTTTTTTATTCTTTCAAGAAAATAAAAGTTCAAAACCAGTTCCACTCAATCAATATTCACGTCAGTTAGACAAGTACAAAACGTCTTAATTTTGGCCATACTCAGTCAGAAGAATTTTTATTTAAATATTAACCAAACAGTCGTGTATTTGTATCATAAACTATCCAACAGTGGGGAACTATGTGACTATCAAAAACTGATTAACAAAGTTCTTCCACCAATCACATCTTTCAAGTTATGAGACTTGTTTCACTGCTAGCAGAAGCTTTTTTATTTCTTTCCAATCACATAATGTTGAGTAACTATGAATTTTATACGTGATATTATTAAGCACATTATTTAATACCTTCTATACCTCTATACAGCAAAATAAAGAATTTCAAGATCAAACTATTTCAACGAATAGAAACATTAAAGTTGCTTTTGGTCAAACAATGGCTCGATAGGTTAATTCATATATTAATGTGGCTTTTTATTCTACTTCTCATTTTACTTAGTACACAATAATAACAAAAATAAAAAAGGTGTCGTTGTTGGTTGAAAAAGAACATTAATTCTGAAACATTACTGTGTAATAATTACAAACTTAAGTCGTGGAAATGGTGAACTTTAAAATTATAAATCTACATAGAACTAAAATAATTGTGTAAATGGCGAACTTTAATATTCCAAATCTATATAGTACAAGAAATAATTGTGGAAATGGAGATGACAACAAAAATGTTTAAAAATTGAGAATTCTTGCTTTGTTTCGTTGAATTTCTCGCAAAGCTACTCAAGCCGTCTTTGAAATAACATTCTAGATGGAAGGCAGTTAGTCAACGCCACCAACCGTTACTTTTTGGGCTGCCATTTACCACGAAAAATGAGATTGACGTCACACTTATAGTCGAAAGGTCGAGCACCTTCTGTGACTAACATCTAAGATCGTTCAGAATGTTGATGATGTTTAGAAAATAAACACAAGGGATTCTTAGAGTAAAAAAAAAAAAAATGTTTCCACACTCTGTTAGAGCCCCGGTATGGCCAGGTGGTTTGGGCGCTCGGCTTGTAATCTCAGGATCCCAGGTTCAAATCCCCGTTACACCAAAATGCCCGCCCGTTCAGCTGAGGGGGCATTACAATGTTACGGTCAGTCCCACTATTCGTTAATAAAAGAGGAGCCTCAAGAGTTGGCAGTGGGTGGTGATGACTAGCTGCTTTTCCTCCACAAAGTGAAAGTACTTTGGAATGACTAAAAAGGAAAATCGAAAATTCTAAATATTACTATTCCTTAGTTTTCTTTTATCAATGTATAGTAAAAATCATTATTAGAACTATTAAATTAAGATAAGTTCATTAATGAGGCATATATTTATAATCTGTATATGTAGATATACGTAAATATATTTGTTGTTATTAACTGTGGCGTTAAGGTCTAGCTAATTAACCGAGTATAAATATATAATATTTATTTAAACACACACTCGTTTGTTTGTTTAGAAGCAAAAGTTACTCAATGGGTTATCAAGGCTCTACATCCCATTGATATTAAAACTCAGTTTTTAGCGGTGCGAGTCCACAGACATGCCGCTGTGCTATATGGGAGCATATATACTCGTTCACATACACTTGTGATAGTTAAAATGATAACACTTATTACTGAGAACCTGTGGATCCATGGATGCGATCAAACCAGTAAAACATGTAGTTGTTCCCATGGATTAGTATTATGGTTCGTTCACTCTTAACCTTATTGATATCGAACAAGAGCTATTAGAACACCTTCAGTTGATAATACGTTCTTATAAGAAGCTCTCTTTTCCTTAGAGAAAAATAATAATGAAAGTGTTTTAAGTGTATAAAATATCATAAGCATTTTAAAGGCAACCATAAAGATTAAAAGTAAAAAAAAATAATAATTAAATTTCTATTAATTATATAGTTATCCACTTTACAGGTATAATTATTTTGAAACAGGAACTGTAAAGAATTATTCTGCAGGACAGTATTTCTTCATATGTTTATATTTAAGAAGCAGTGTAATTAAAAAAAATCAATTTATGATCGTACACTGAACTATGATAACCACCTCCAAATACGAACGTAAAATAAGCAGTCAAAATTAATAAACTACGATCATGTTTCTATGTTTTGTTTTCTAGATTAATTCTGAATAATCACCACGACGAAATACTTACTGTATTTAAGTTTTCAATTTTTACTGCAATAACAAAATTTACTGGGGCTATTTTAATTTATGTTGCACCAACTTTTTTAAAATGCAAACCGGCCCAGCTAGGCCTAACAAGTGGATCACTTTTATTATACACGCCCAAATACTTTGTACTTTGTCAATACTCCAAAATTATATATTCAGTACAAAAGAGAGTGGGTAGAATTAATTTCAGAAAAGTATGCATACGTGAGTAAATTATGAACTGTAATTATGAAAAGATGACCAAACATAACATGCATTTTGGTGGTCGAATCAACGAGATGCTAGAATGTATTAAAGTACTGTCTGATCTAATAGTAACAATTTCTAATAATAATTGTTTTAACATACGCAGTTTTCATTGCTAAGGGCAATGCTAAAATTACTTTCAACAATTAGCGAGAATTTAACAATAAGAAGAAGACAAGCCATTCTTCCTGAGTTACGAAAATCACTTGATATTCCTCTGGACATTATTTTCCTCTCTCTCGACCACCACGTTTTTTTTCTTCTTAATTTGTTGAATTTGACAAAAAATGTTTATCGTAGTATTTCAAATATATTATACAAAATTCTGACATCTCTACAACTACGACACACACAAGACATTGAACATTTTTTTTATCTCATTAGCCGCGTCCTCTGGAAAAGTGTTTTTATAATTTTTAATTTCGCGCAAAGCTACACGAGAGCTATCTGCGCTAACCGTCCATAATGTATTAGTGTAAGACTAGAGGGAAGGTAGCTAGTCATCATCAACCACCGCCAACTCTTGGGCTACTCTTTTATGAACGAATAGTTGGATTTACCGTCACATTATAACGCCCTCATGGCTGAAAGGGCGAGCATGTTTGGTGTGACTGGGATTCGAAACCGTGACCCTAAGATTACGAGTCGAGTGCCTTAACCACTTGGCCATGCCGGGTCTTTGAGAAAGTAAAGGTAAAAATAAATGTTTAATGTTTAAGTGATAATAATATACAATTTTAACTATGGTTTTGTTTGTTTTGGTGTCAAATACTGAAAGCAAAATTTCTCATTAGAATCAACACACAAGGAAGAATTCGAATCACTTCATGTGTGTGGATGTTAAAATCCATTAATCAATATCTCTTGTGTGACTGGGATTCGAAACCGCGAGCCTCAGATTACGAGTCCAGCGCTCTAAACACCTCGCCATGACAAGCCCTATGGAAAAGGAAACCGTCGGAAAGAAACACTACTTAGAATTCGTATATTTCACTACAGTTGCGTAAACAGAATACTAGATACGATCGGAATCTCATTACTTCTTAAATTTTCACTTTCGTACGCAATTAAAACACCAACAGCCCAATAAAAATTTGTTTAAACACTCCCTTGAAATAAACAATATGTCTAATAAACCTCCTGTATACGTGCGTGTGCATGGAACAATAGATTGAGATTCAATGAACTTCAAATTTGCTTGTTTTTCTGAAAGTATTGTAATCATTTTCAAATAGTGTACATCTTGTAATATTAAAATCAACATATATTCCATGTAACATTAAATCATAACACATACACACGCACACACCCTAAGGCTAAGCTTCGTCTGTGCAATATACAAGACAAAACTAAATCGTTTCCGAAAGAATACCAGTAGCACAATTTTACCAGATATTTTACTTTTTAAACACTCTTATACGTATCTACATTGACAGAACTGTCACTTCAATTTGTTTCAATATACTAAAGTTTAAATATATCATTTTTGTTTTCCTAAACTTTGAATCATTCCAAAATTTAGGCCAAGCTGTTCCAAATATTTAACTGCTGAATCGAAGATGGGTGAGGTAGGGTGCAGTCACTGACCGGTATTTCCTGTTCATACAGATATTTTTTAAATTCAGAATGTAGACAGTGACTTGATGCGGGTTTGAACCTTGACTGTTCTAATGTTCAACTCAACATGCTAACTTGCAGGGCACACTCATTCATACAAATAAACAGGTTTGAAGATGCATATTTACAAGTACTTTGTGATTTATTGTACCCGATGTGTATACTTGACAGAGACCATTTGTCCTCACAATAGCACTAAAGTTCTCTCATAGACAGAATTACACCCGTTTAACTATTCCTATTGTTACAATCCATCTTAATGACTTCATGAAGCAAACAGTTCAGTGAAAAAGTGAGTACCAGTCATCAAACTTTAAACATCAAACGTAAACATAGCCACTGGCCGACTTCTATTTGTTAGTGCAACTACACGTTATTAGCAAAAGACAGTGAGGCTCACGTGATTTCAAAATCTGTATAACACATCAACAGTTTCACGCATAAAATATAGTTGGCAATGACATATCACGTTAACGTATTTTAGGAGATTGGTCCTAAACGTAATCAAATAAACAAACATAAAAATAACCGAATTTTCACAATGATTGCTAAACACTTTTCAAGAAGTGTTTGTTCCACAAACGCTATTGAATTTCAGTACTTATCAAAGGGCTGAATTTATTCTTATTACGTATCCACAGCTTAAAGTGCGTGGAATATTTTTTGGTATTTCATGGATTCGAACCTGGTTTGTCAGCTCCAAAATCAAGAGTTCTACCACAAGAACAATCCGCGCCCTTGTATATCACAATAACAAAAACAACAAAAATAAACGAACTTATTCAAAACAAAGTATTTCAGTTGTTTCTTACAAATAACAGACTGTTTTCAGCATCTTTCATCATCCAATTCATACATACATTAATTATTGATTGTATATGTGTGTGTTAAAGTCGTCTTTTCATTTATCACCTGAAGTGAAACTGAAAAGAGAATCTGTTGAGCCAAGATATACTGATAAAAGCTGAACAGGCGAAACTCCAATCCGTAGCATTAGGTATCTACGTCACAGATTCTTTTTTCAATTTCATTTATGGTGAAACCTAAGATATTTTTAACACCTGCATGCAATAATTAAAATGTTGCCACGCTGTATAATATCTAGTAATGAATACAACGAAATGCCAAAACATTATTCGTATATTTAAGTTAATTTAGGTTACTCTATTGTGAGGTAAAAACGAACTCAAAACCACGTACGTATTAAGTATTAGTTATCTTAGTTTTTATGCTTGTTTTACGCTTGATAAAATATCCATATCTGGGTTCATAACATTTATATTTTTTTTAGATCACCGTTCACTTAACTTGAAGAATAGGTAATAGCCAAACAACGAAAATAAAAAAAGAGAGAGGTTTTCCATCTTAGTGTAGCTTGGCAGCAATTTACGCACAAAAACTGAATTTTTCTCACCATCGAAAAAATACTGACTCTTAACGCAAAGATAATCTCAAATATACCTGCTACTCTATGTTCGTAAAACACGAAATATACACAAGTAACATAAAACAGGTTACGTAGCTCCACCATAGATGGGGCAAGTAGGTTCTATGGTTTCAAATCGATGAGAAAAGTTAAAAAGAAAAGTAATTTCTGTGTCACTTTGAAGTTTGATCTAACTACGGACCATTTGTATCTTAGAACGGCTGGTATGGGTATTAACACTTTTATTAATAAGGAGAAAACAACGTTTCGACCTTCTAGGTCATCTTCAGGTTAAGAAAGAGAGTTTGAATGTGACCATTAACGGACTCGTCTTAGGAACGAGAGTATAAATGGGTACGGGATTGTAGGGGACGTTGCAAGTGGATGTTAAGTTATTAATTAGTATAGGTATAAAGGTCTTCCTTTATATTGATTTAATTTTGGTTTTAGTTGCCGTATAAGTAGGGCTTCTTTGATCTTGCGTTTGTTTATATTTGTTTTGCTGCTTCACATCTGTGTGTTTTCTATGGTTATGTTGTGTTTATTTGATTTGCAGTGTTTAAAAACGTGTGAAGGTGTTTTTTGTGTTCTTTAAATTTAGTTTCCATTTTTTACTGAAATGTTGTGTTTTCTTACAAGTTTTTTTTTTTCCTTTCTTAACCTGAAGATGACCTAGGAAAGTCGAAACATTGTTTTCTCCTTATCAATAAGTGTTAATACCCACACCAGCCGTTCTGAGATACATTTTTATTTCAAATGGGTTTCTCGTCATCAAGAATTACGGGTCACTTTGACATCACTCTTATGGTGCCTTTTCAAAGGTTGAGATTTGATACAAAGTAACAATGGGTCACTTTAACGTCATTTTTACGGTGATTTTTTGAAGCTTGAGGTTGGAATCAGCAGTAAATATGCAATATTTTCGTAAAATTCCCTAGTGGATGTTAAAGGTATTATTTCCTTTTCACCTCTTTATATATGAGTGTCAACACGACTAAGTTATCCAATGATTTTCTTGAGGTTAAGGCATATACCTAAGCAAAACATTATATTAGAACCAAATAGTTTTACCAAACACCATCATTAACACAACTGAAATAGTTTTCACTTGATGAATAACTTTTTAAATTATGAATGGTTACTTTATTTCTCCGATAAAAATAATTCTTCTGTATGATAGTTATGTAGTGTGCGCACACTGAAATCTTTTAACATCTGGGGAGTTTTCACACGTAACTATTGGCTCAATCAAAAAAATCGTAAACTAACCAATCCTGTTGTTTTTAATATTTCAGAAAAAGAAAGCGTTGCTAAGAAACAACAGGAGTATTACACAAAGAACAACAAATTACATAACTTAGGGAGTTCCTTATTTCTTTTTTATCCATAAGATATAATTACAAATTACGGATTCCACAGGTGGCGGAACAAATTTGAAATTTGGGCATTGGCTACGTAAACTTTGACCATTGAACTCAAAGTTGAAGCAGTGGCTCTCCCCTGATACTTATACACAACTCTTCCTTCCCCATTTAAAGCACTTCGTTACCAGCTCAAAAAATTAGGAAAACGTCTCCCCAGTGCTCCTTCTAAGTTCCGCAGTCTATAACGAATTTCACTGCATTATTGATGGTGGCTTCGGGTTTAGAGTGTGTTTTCTTACAGCAAAAGCCACATCAGGCTATCTGCTGTGTTCACCGAGGGGGAACGAACCCCTGATTTTGGCATTGTAAATCCATAAACTTACCGCTGTCCCAGCGTAGGAGGTTGGGTTTAGAAGCAGCAAACCTTATTACAAAAAATTTATCGCGCATATCATTGTTTATAATGATATTCGCTAAGAACCATTTTCCTACAATACTTTAGGAAATTTTGAAGTTATAAGAAATTACACTTTTGATTGTATTTTCCTTAAGCTTGCCATATGTAAATACTATATGTACCACTCACGTATTGAAAAATTATGACATAAAAACCCAATATTTAGGCTTCCAAGTGAAAAAGCTATCATGTAACAACAAACCAACTTCTATACGAAGCAGTCAGTAAAAACGTTCCATAACATGGTAAACTAGCTAAAGGGGCACTCAGCAGAACGCATATATTTTTGTGTTTTTCTCATAGCAAAGGCACATTAGACTATCTGCTGAGCCCACCAAGGGGTATCGAATCCCTGATTTTAGCGTTGAAAATCCGTTGTACTCGCGTCGAGCTGGCAGAACGCACACCTTCGCTATGCAGCACTGATCATATTCGAATTTTGAAAACATAAAAAAGGTGTCCGTATGCCTGTTGGTATGAACAAACACCGTCCATTTTTGGAAGTATCATTCTACCCATGTCCACTAAGTTCCATCAAAATCTGATAACCTTTGGATTAAGTTACAGAGCAAGAATAGCCTGAAAAATTGGTTCCTTTTTAACAGATAGAAAGTTTTGAACTTTAGCGACCTTGCTGTGACCTTGACCATCCAAAGACTAACCATTTCTAAGTTGGGTCATAGTCTCAATTTATATTCGTCCACATCCATTCAGCCGTTTTCGACAAATCTTGCTGGCAAACACACAAAGGTGAAAACAACCTACGTCTCTTTCGACGGCAGATATAACGAACAACTCTAGAAAGAACAATAAACTCTGTTCGTCCACACACTATGCCTAAAATAATACGCAGACTTTCGTACTCGACCATTAGATTGTCGCATACCGTATGTCATTCATCCTTACCTGTTTCTACATGAACCTATCAATTACTGCTATAGACTTGCCACATGTGAAAAGACTATAAATGTCTAATGGCGTTGTTTGCAATCCTGGTAAATTAAATAAAAGGTTCAAACGAGCTGTGCTTTCTGAGCCTTGAGATGTACTGATGAAATATCTTCTTTACCATTTGCCTACTGATGGTCAATCTAGTTATTGCTTTGACCTCCAGCATGTGACGTCACCACACAATTATGCAATAAACAAAACTGGAACAACCAGAAACCAGTGAATAATCAAGTCAACAGATAAAAGGTAAGTACCGTGTTAACGGGGTGAGAAGTAACTAGAAAACGCACGAAAACACATAACGGCAGGTTAAATATGAATAAAACATACTGAATTTTTAACTACGTTCTGGTGCATCTTTTAAACATATTTAAATACTTACCCCTTTACATTTTGTGTGTAACATTTGTCTTTAAGATATATCACAATTTCAAAGTTTTAACACAACTAGCTGGGATACCCTTACCCTGGATGAAAGTTATGTAAATTCACGATGAATTAAAAATTATCTTGAAACGTGAAAAGTTATTTCCTTTATATCTAATTATAAAACAAAACGCCTATAAAAAACATTAAAACAAAATGTGAAACCGTAAGTTTTCATGTACGAGGGCTGTTCAAAAAATACGCGGACTGTTTGAATTGCGCGACTCCAGTTGGTTCCAGGGGAATCCGCTTGGTGTCGCTAGGTTTGCACAGATCAGCTGATTACGACGCCATTTCTCGATTGCAGATATCTTCATTTGTGTATTAGCTACGCGGTTTTAAGTGAAGTGCGATTTTTTCGTTTGGCGGATTTCAGAATGAATGACCTGAAGAAGCAACGACTTGCTGTGAAATTTTGTGTTAAACTTGGAAAATCTGCGACTGAAACTTTTGCTATGCTTAACACGGCTTACAGTGATGTTGCTATGAAGCGTACGGCATGTTTCAAGTGGCATGAACGTTTTAAGAATGGTCGACAGTCCATTGAAGATGATGAGCGTCCTGGACGTCCTTCCACGTCAACTGACGACCCACACGTCGACAAAATCAACACCCTGGTGCGGGCAAATCGACGTCTGACTGTCAGGGAGCTTGCTGAAGAGTGTAGGATATCAGTTGGATCTCGTTACGAGATTTTGACCGAAAAATTGAAGATGCACCGCGTTGCTGCGAAATTCGGCCCTCAGAACTCGTGAGTTTTTGGCCAAACACTCGATCACTGTTCTTCCCCACCCCCTACTCACCTGACCTTGCTCCTTGCGATTTTTTCTTGTTCCCCAAACTCAAAAGACCCTTGAAAGGAAGAAGATTTGAGACGATTCCCGAGATTAAGGCAAATGCGACGAAGGAGCTGGAGGACATTACAAAAGAAGCGTACCAGAACTGTTTCAACAAGTGGAAACACCGTTGGGATACGTGTGTGCGTTGGGGAGGAGAGTACTTTGAAGGGTTCCCAGACCTGTAACTTCTAAATAAAGTACATTTTGTTTTATGACGTCAGTCCGCGTATTTTTGAACAGACCTCGTATCTCCTCATGGGCCTACAAATCTTCACGCCGAATTTGGTGAAGATCCATCAAGAGACTAAGTAATGTTAAAACAAACAACACAAAATTACTCATTAAAACCTCAAACTGCAAAACTGAAAATTTGTATGCATTTCCCCATGGACCTAATAAATCTCCATATTAATTTTGTGAAGATCCATGCAGATCTTACGAAGTATTTATATAGACATACAACAGAGAATACGATTATGTTTATAAAGATGGCGCCAGTGAATCAGATCCGCGTGTGAGGTATCATGACGTCATATCTGCACCCTGAGAATGGAGAAATGTAAAGTTCTCCGTGATGAGAAACGGAGGCAAAATGGGGAAAAGGTGACCCCTATTGCAAATCTACATGAGCACAGGATACAAAATTCACGAAGTTGGGAATTGCAAATAGAGTAATAAAAAAAGGTTTTCCAGTATCATATAAGCAAGAGTTCCATTATAGTATGATTAGTTATTCGCACAACTACAAGTTAAAAACTTATAATACCGTACTTGGGTATTAAAAGTACTTATTCAGTACTGCTTTTTTTAAGAGATGTGTGCTTTCCCATACCTGTTGTGATTAAAACACAGTTTAAAAATATATATACAAAGCATCAAGTCTAATTATGACTTCCTATTATTTTTCACATCATGTTGAACGTTACTTCCTTCTGAAGGCAGTCAGAAGTCCACTGGAGGGGGGGATTATGGCCTAAAGTGCCTTTGCTATTTGCTGTGTTCACCGAGGGTACTCGAACTCCTTATTTTAGCATTGTAAGTCCTCTGTGGGACACGCTGACGACATAATCAAAAGCCTAGGGATGAGAAGAAAGGATAAGATAGACAATTGTATCATTGTAAAAATATATTTTGCTATTTATAAGCACTTTTTTCTACCCATGAATCTCGACTTTTTTTGTATACTCAATCTTAAAATCAACATTACGTATTACTAGCATTTCTCTGTGAAACAATAACGGCAATATTTTTATTGAAAATATTCTATATTAGAAACAAAAATATCTCTACATATCTGAAACACATATCAAGTGGCGTTTTTTTCAATAAAGTTCGGAAATATTTGTCCCCTAATTTAGCAGGGGAAAGGCAGCTAGTCATCACCACCCATCGCCAACTCTTGGATTAGTCTTTTACCAACAAATAGTGGGACTGATCGTCACATTGTAACGCCCCCACGGCTGAAAAGGCGAGCATGTTTGGTGTGACGGGAATTCGAACCAGCGGCCCTCAGATTACGAGTCGAGTGCCTTAACCACCTGGCCATGAGGGCCAAACAAAAAGTATGAAACATAACAATAACAATTACCAAAAAATTCCAGATGTCGCTCCAACTTTTACACGATGACCAGTAAATATAAACCGTAAGCATAAAAACATACGTCTGGTCGAAACGTTGTGCCACCTTTTTGATAAACAATAAAAAAAAAGGTTTACTTATTTTAAGCTGTTTTCTGACTTAATAGATTTTGTGTTTGATTCTCTCAAGTATTTTATTTATGATACAAATTACTTTTTTCACTGCAGGTACATTTTTCTCCTCGAACACCAGATCACTGTTTTCTATATTTCAGTCACAGTTGGGTCAATGTCATTAAAACTACATCATGTGAACCAGTTACTGTGCTTTTCAATAATCATTATCCACCCTTTCTGTGGTATTACTCTTTGTTGGATAAAAAATTTTAAAGTCTACAATCAATACAAAAAAGATTAAACTTTCATTTCAGGTACTAGTCCCACATTGTTTTGTTAAGCATACAACTTCAATTAGATTATTAAATGTTCTTCGTTAAAAAAAAAGCAATTACATATGATCTTACCTTAAAAATTCGGTAATTCCGGAAGTAAGGAACAGCAAGTTGTTCCATTGCTTCCTGTTGTTCCATTCCTGTCTAAAATATTTTAACCATAGTCCCATTTATTGAATTATAAAAAAAATGTCCAAAATGCACTCATTAAATTTTGTTTAAATCCTACCATTCTCCTACATGAATAGTGGTATACAATCGGTACAGAAAAAGTATCATATTAACAGCTACAGTGTCGTAGAAAGGTTAGCAATAATTCATGTAATAACTTTAAGTTACTACTACACGAAAACAAGGTAGCGTGAACTTCAAAACGTTTCCTCTTTATGTGCTACTCAATTGATGTACGTCCAAAGAAATGGTTCCCGCACATCACAATAGTCTTAATTTCATCAGCTGCTGACAAAAGTTAGCATTTAAACTCGACAAACAAAGTGGTAGTTCATCCCCAATGAAACCAGTTACATTTCTTGAAATTTTTACAAGCAAAAAAACGATGCATGCTATAAGTATTTTTTGTGCAACTGAAATTAAATGTCTTGCCAACCTTCTAAGAAAATGTATTAAAGCATCATTGAATTTATACTTTCGTAGTTATGCGACTATAGTAAGCAAAAGAGAATGCTTGTTTGCTGTTGAAAAACGAAAATGTTACAAGAGTGCAAACCAGATTTCGTACCAAAACTCTGATTCACAGTCACAAGGGAATACTGTAATACACCAATCAGGATCGTTTCTACCAAGACGTTTTAGTAACGTGTAAATTTCTAACAGATGATTTTCATGATGAAAAGTTATGAAATGTCACGGATAACTATGTTTTAGAGATAAAGAAGCAAGCCATGTCTGCCATGTAATGATCTAAAGGAAGTATTCTTCATTCACAATCTTAGGGAGAAACCCTTGCAAACAAACTGATGATCCTAATTATTTTGTTTTAAGCTAACTAACAAAAAACATAGACATAAACAAATCTCTAAACAGCAATGACTAGATAACTTTCTTAGATACATTTAGAAGAGGCTGACAACCAGAATAACACAATTTTTTTTATCTGTTTTTGAAATTCTATATATACATTTATTTTCCAAAAACAGAAAACTTCAACTTCTATGAAATTAAATTAAACCACAATAAAGTGATTCAATTAGAATATTTGTATAACCATGTTTTCTAAAATATTTTGTTAGCTGGTAGTTCAGAGGTAAAAGGTAAAGCTTACAATGCTAAAATTCAGTTCTGATCCTTCCTGTGCACAGAGTACAGATAATCTGTTGAGCTGCATTGCACAACAAACACAAACAAATTAACATATAGGACTAACAGGTGCACACTGCAAAACATGAAAAACTATCAAATAAACTTACTTATATACAGCAGTATTCACACAGTAATATACTATAGATACTTGAATACTGTTACATTTTAAATAAAACTTTTCCAAAAATATACATTCAAAACATTTACCTACATATTAATAAATCAATACTACCCCAATAGTATCTAATAATTTCATCAGAACTTCTTTTTCTATAATCACTTTTAAATGCAAGTGTCTTGAGGCATCCAAAATTTGGAGATTACTAGACAACAAGTTTCCAATTATACTGCTTCTATAGTCAAGCTTACTTTTAATAAAAACTAAGCTTTAAGTAGTTTTCATGGCATATTATATTCTAGATTCCAGATGTAATAATAAAATGGACACGTTTTAACAAGATTTAAACCACATTAAAATAACCACTAATCTTTCACTCTTCTTCTTTATATATCTATTTTTATCTAATCTTAGAATCTTGGGTTGTTTTCAACTAGAAAAAAAAAATACATACTGTATTGTTTTACAATTTCTAAATCTACATTGTTATCTTACATATCTTTTAGTTCAGTTTTTTCATATACCTTAAACCACCTCAGAATTCAATAAACCTTTTTGTATGAATAAAAAAGTAAAATATGAAATGCAATTTCCACACAACTTGAAAAATCTCTAAAGGGCTACTAACTTGTACAAAGGATTTCCTCGAATGTCACATACTGAGTTTTATGCATTATTCTTGGTCTCTAAAATTGTATACTTTGCAATATTAATCAAAATAATACTTTCACAATACAAAGCTTCTAATTGCATTCTTTTTTTCAATAGAATAATAACAGATTACTTAAAAAACACAAAAAACTGCAGGGAAATCAAATGGAAAAAGGCCCAATCATTTCTATTTGTAATATTTGGGAAAATATTTTTTACAAAATAAGAATCAACAACAACTGCAGTAAATATCTGGTTAAGTTCTTTGTTGAAGTAGTAACTCTAACTATCAAGTTTTGTGCTACTATATTTGAAACTGTTAGAGAATATAATACAAATACCACAAAAGATCTGTGAAGTAATACCACCTTTCCTTTAGAAAAGATAAGTCCTACAATATCTCAAAATAAACCTAGTTCACAGTACTTTAAGAAAAAAAAGAGTAAAAAATGCTGGTATCAATCTTAGCCATAACTAATTTTAGTTCTAAGTTTAAAAATAATTACTTGGGATTCATTACATAGTTAAGTCTTGTAGTAACCATAACCAAATATTCACTCACAGAATAGTTATAAATAAATATACATAATGCATCATCTACATTTAAATTTACACAATATTTTTATCACAAAGTATAATTTTTCTTTTTCTGAGCTTATTCTTAGTGTATTCAATAGTCATAAATTATAGAAAAAAATCAAAATATCTTGATTTTATTTTTTAATAGTCCATCATTTCCATACTACTGTTTAAAAATGGTTATAACTAACATTTGCCTGCTATTTATGGACTAAGCCATAAAACAAAATAGCTATGCTAATCTTTACTTATTGTAATGGAAGGTCTACTTATATATTAGTTTACTCCAGCACAAGATGCTGAAGACATAATTTTTGGTATGGGAACTTTTATTATAAAAATTCTGTAAACTTAAAGAAAGCATAGCCAAGCTCCACTTATTATTTTGTCAATTCCTATTTACTTTTTTTAATGTTACTATCATTTTTTATTAAAAAAAATTGAGCCTTAATACAAAATGCTTTTTTTTTTCCCTTCAAAATGATAAATCCTTATCTACACTACCTATCATTCTTGGATAGCATAAAGTAACTTCGACACTGTGGTAATGATGCAACTTTCAGAAAACATTATAATTTATTATAAACATATTTCTGCCCTCAAATTAATTATTTGTTTTACATTGTTTACCACTGGTAAAGCTCATATTTTACATTTTTGAAAAAATAAAAATTGAGATTAATAGCGATAATAACAGTATTTTATTTTTGAATATTTGGTGCGTGTATATTGTACATTATTACAGACAACAAGTATCCCAACAGCAGTCAATAATTTAGTAATTATAACAAAAAAATTTACAATTCTGGAAATATATACCAGCAACATGGTTTCTAATAGCCAGGTTAATTATTCTGATTTAACTGCTACAGGGAAAGTTATTGTAGCCATTTCTACTTTATTTTACAAGATACAAATTATTTTCTAACCACCTTTTATTTTTTTTACATGTGGCACATTTAAAAGTATTTTATCAAGTTTCAATACAGAGAATACCATATACAAATATACTAAACAGCAAACTACCTTATTTTTTCTTTACCTTTCTGTGCTTAATATTTGAGCTGCAATGATTTACCCTGGTAAAACAGCTCCTGGCAAAAGAAAACAGCATGTGTTTTCAATATACATAATCCTGATAAACAACAAGTAGGAGTAATGCCACCCACTCAAGAACTTACAAAGAAAACCAGTTTGAATAATAACTACAATGGTCATGACCTAGAAAAAATTCCAGTTAAGCTGTGGATGACTGTTTTATGGAAAGGACTAGCAGTCATCTTATGTATACAAAACTACCTGTATAATTGACTATGTCTAATGCCCCAGTGCTAATTATGTTAAGTACATTTATGTCCATCAAAGGAAACTTTAGGATGAAAGTAACTCTAATCAGATCATTGAAAGTCTACAAATCTTCACATGTATCTTTCTTAGAATGTCTACTGATAACAATTTTAATAATTTTAAATAAAATCAATAATTCTAAAGTTTCTATGTGTATACATTTTACATAATTTTAAAGCACTTAAACACATTAATTCATTCACAACAACGTACATTATACAAATATGTTTCTTGAACTATCCTGTAGGCCAAAGCTCTACAGGTCACAATGTACAGATAGAAGAACTGAAAAAAAAGATACTGTACAAAAGATAGTTAATATCTAGATATAATGGGAAATATCACAGTAACTACCTATAGTCCACTTAATATAATATTACTTTTGAAAGTGTTGACCAAAGAAAATAGTATAACTCAAAATAACAAAGAACTTTAACTTGAGTAAAAATAAAAATATTGATTATGCATAACCTACTTAATGCTGACAGATTCATAACAACAAACACCACTTATATTCTCACAAAATTCATAATTTTATGTCATACTTTGTTCTTTATGCTCGTATAATATTTCTTATAACTAGTAGATTCTTTTACTAGATGTTGATGACCTTAGTTAGATCTGAAACATACAATTTGTTTCACACCCATATACCTCTTGTTGATGTAAAAAAAATGTTTCATCACCTCATTTACATGAAACTATGAGAATAATGCATTTAAACCTGTTTCAATAACAATCTACAAAAACTCAACATTGGTATGATATCTGAAATAATTGAAATTTACAGTAATATTTATATGAAGCAAAATATTAATACCATAATATTACAAGAAAACTTTAGAAATATGACACAATTATATCAAAATTACAATAACATTTATAGATAATCTACCACACATTTTAGAATGTGGATCCACAAATAAAGTTCTAAACATCAAAGTCCTTTAGGTTATTATGTTAAACATTTTAATTTATGGAGAGCAATTTAGCATTAAAGTCTAACAAATTCAAAAAACTATCAATAAAATATGTAAAAAATTTGTAACAATAAAGAACTATAATACACATAGAAATACAACACAAAGCTCCTGTAACTCAGCTATGTTAACCTAACAAAATAAAGTTAAAAAAAGTATTTGAACAAAACAAGTATCATTAGTTTGAATACCTCACGAGCAATCTGATCTAAGGCTTGATCCTCTGCAGAATACAATTTTGTAGTAACTCTCTTACGACCACTTCCAACAATTGCCATGACTTAATACTTGTTTCTGACCAGAAGAAGACACAATTCTTTCTCCTATTATGGTACCATCATTGAACAAACAACTGTAACAAAGGAAAGTATGTTTACCACATGTTCACACATGTATACCATTTAACTGCAAATTGTAGTTCTTTTCAGCTCCTATGTTATCTGAAGTATTACTTAAAAGGTTAAAGAACTGTCCTTTAAGAAAGCTAAATTTGTACACCTTGGCAGAGGGCCAAACAACCTCTTGTATTCACCCACAAAACAATAACCTAAATTCAATACAGCTTATATATATCTATTTAATGGATATTTGGAAGATGAGTCCACAAAAGATGTTTTAGGTTACAGGAAAGCATTTTGTTTTCAATTACATTAGGAACTGAATAGGATAATTTTCAAAAGTAATATATACAAATATAAAATTAGCAACAAAATTTATGTGTATAAGATCTGAAATCATAAGTTTGTTCTTAGAGAATTTTTCTCTCATAACATTTCATATTTAACTGTTTGTCTAATAATAGGAGAAAGTAGGAACAGTTTGCATTCTTTCAAGTTTTGTTGAATATATACAAAAAGACAACACTGTTTAATATAACTTTTGTAGATATTAAATTATTCATGAAATGAATGACTTTGCTTTTTCACATGTACATCCAGCAATAATTAATATGCAAGATTTTCATTCAGAAAAAAAAAGTGTGTACATAACCAAGAAGAATCTGCTTTAAGATGGTTTACTTTTCTGTTCATCTTACAAGTTATTGCATTTCTCAATGTCAAGAATAAATGCAACATTAATTTTGTCATTGTTTATCTTACCAATCAAAATTCTTATGGTTAAAAATTATTATTTTATAACATTGTATGATCGTACTGCAGTAAAAGCCACTTTCTATGAATTGTAGTCTAAAATATATGATAAGAATACCTTGTAAAAGTAAAACAAACAGCATCAGAAAATACAAGTTGACAGAAAAGCATCTGGTCTATCCATCTCACCCCTTCTCTCACAAAATCATCACAAATAAATGTATCTTTTCACATATATATTGTTCTCCTATCTAACAACAGTTCAGAAGTATTCAAACCAATAATACAGATTAAATTATTTGATAGTTAACTATGCAGTCTATACATATACCTCAAGCAAAAGACTTGTTTTGTCAAAGAACAATAGAATGTCTCAGCTTTTCACATTTAAAGCTATTTATAACTGAACTTTTCTTTCAACTCTTTAAAGAGACCATCCTGAACAATTCTGATAACTGAATCTAGCTTCCTCTAATTTGTTTTTCTTTAGTGATAAAAAAGTTCAAAATATTAATCTTCTTTTAGCAGCTTAAATGTCTTAAATGAAACAGCTGGCAAAAATCCTTTAAATATGGTAAGTGAAAGGTAGTACATTTGGGTGATAATAATTTGAATTCTTACACTTAGTATAAAGTACACCCAGCCAACAGCCTGACTGAAGAAGAGGATCTTGTCAGAGTGGTGAAGTGCTTTATTTTTCTAAATGGATAATAAGCTTATGTAATAAATTGCTATCAAAAGTAGTGGAGGATGGATCATAGAAGAGTTTAAGAAGAGAATAAGTTATGTCTTGAAAGGTAAAAGGTAGATTTTAATTTTTTTTACTTTCACTAAGGTGTAAAATTTTTAGGGCAGCCTTGAAGGACCAAACTGTCCCTTAAAGTCTGTAATGTTGTGTAGGCACATGTACCTCTTGCTGCACAACTTTTAAAATGTCAATATGTATACATTCTGTAGCGCAGAGTCCAAAACTATAGGCAGTACTTCTACAGATTCATAATCACTCTTTATACAACACAGAAGTTTAGATATGTTCACTTATGATTACAGAGCCATGCACTAGTAAACAGAATAAGTAAAAAAAAATTGAGTTTTGAATATAAATGTATAAATTTTAGTTTGTACTAGTTTGTTTCTAAAACAGTTATTTTTACCAAAGGAATAAACTGCACCATCTTGTAATTGCTGTACTACAAAAAAAAATAACTCACTTAACTAAAAAAAAAAAGATTATATTTATCTTACCAAAAATTGTAAGTCTGACAAACCAACAGAGATACAAACATGCAAAATGTAACTAATCCATTATGTTACTATCTTTTTTTTTTATATATATAAAATTTAATTGATTTCATCTATTTAGTTGAAACAACAGCTAAGGTCCGCAATTCTTGCTGGAAGTATTCTCTCATAAAGAGGAAAAAAGCTGAACAACACTTCTTCATAAATGATGCAACATTAAAGAAAGACATCATGATACTCATTCCTTATATTAATATAGCAACTGGTTGTTAGGAATACAGCAAAAATGTAGTAATTCATATAGTTTATACATGTAGTTAAATGTTTGGTTCACAATGATAATTGTTACTACAACAATATTTTGTGATATAGATTACAAAACCACCTAAAAATACTTTCAATAACCTCATCAACACCTACATATTTTCTATAATTTCTACTGATAAACATTATAGAATTTAATCAATCAAGTTAACATTTTCCTTTCTTGAAAATGTGTTTCAGATACTCAACTCTTTTCTCTGCATCACAAAGAGCTATTACTTTCTGCATACTGCTGGCAGAACCCACAGTCACCTGATTTGGAAACATCCATATAAATTGCAATGGAAAAATTGTTCAAAAGATGTTCAGTAAATAAAAGATGGTACTTCCAATTGGGAGTATCTGCTTTTCTCAGATGACTTAAAGAAAGGTCACATTTCGGACTGTAATAAGCCATGGTGGGATGGGCTGATCAGTGGATTCTGCAATCCACTGTCCAAGGACAGACCCAATTCATCCAATTGCGCTTAGACACGAAGACCAAAAGGAGCAATGGCAGATTGTCTGTTCTGAAAAAGTATGGCCCACCAAGGCAGGAAAACACAACCCCAGGTGGGATGCTTTGGTAAGGAACAAAGTTTCAAAGAATATAGTAAAGACAGTTGCAAACAGCAAAGGTGCAAAGAAGGTTCATGAGATTCTATGTATAAGCTCTGAACTGGGAGGTGAGAAATCCCAGTGCAGAGTGAAGTCTTTGATGATGAATAGGGTCCAGCATCTTTAAGGCCAATGGTCTGGCAGAGCCATAGACCACTGATCCACAGTCAGGTTTCAATCGAATAAGAGCGATACATCTTTAACATAGAACATCGATCCGCTACCCAACTGGTGGTAGAGAGGACACGGAGGATGTTCAGTGCTCTTGTGCATTTTACCCATAGCTGCTTTAAGTGTGGTATAAAGGTCAGCTTATGGTCAAAGATAAGCCCCAAGAACTTGGTCTGCAGCAAAACTTTACCGATACGGAGTTCAGGATCAGAATGAATACCCTGTTGGCAGCAAAAGTGCATCCAAACTGTTTTAGAGAAAGAGAAATTAAAGCCATTTACTTCAGTACATGATCGAGGGCAGTTTGTAGTTGCCACTCAATATATCTCATGTTCATCAACTGACACGAGATGTGAAAGTCGTCGATATAGAGCCCATTTGCAACAGTAAGAGGGAGTTGTTCAGTGATGGCATTAATCTTTATACTAAAAAGTGTGACACTCAAAGCACAGCCCTGAGGGACCCCAAGTTCCTGTAGAAAAGAACGAGAAAGTGTCGAACCCACACGAACTTGGAATCTTCTGTCCGTTAAAAATTTTTTAATAAATATGGGTAAATGGCCACGTAACCCATATATATGGAGGTCTTGCAGAATGCCATATCTCCATATTGTGTCATAAGCCTTCTCAATGTCAAAGAATATTGATACAAGATGTTGTCATTTGAGAAAGGCTTCTCTGATTGACGTTTCAAGTCCAATTAGGTAGTCCATGGTGGAGTGCTGTCGTCGGAACCCACACTGGGTGGGCTAAAGGAGGTTGTTAGATTCAAAGAACCAAACAAGACGAGCATTAACCATCCTCTCTAAGGTCTTACAGAGACAGCTAGTCAAAGCAATTGGACAGTAGTTTGAAGGAATCTTGGGATCTTTCCCAGGCTTAGAGAAAGGTAAGATAATAGCTTGGTGGCAAGCATGAGGAAAAACATTCTCCTGCCAGATCTGGTTAAAAACAATTAAAAGAATATCAAGAGAAGCAGGAGATAGATGGCACAGCATGTCATAGTGTACATCATCTGGTCCAAGATCTGTATTGGATGACTTGTCCAAGGAAGCACGGATGGCTATGACCTCCAAGGGTGTGTTGAGTGACAAAGACAGGGAGGACACATGCTGATCAACCAACAGTGCCACCCCTCCATGTACTCGTCCATCACACAGCCTGTCATTTCTGTACAGAGAAAACTGCCAAAAGGTGACAGTAATGGCAGGTTTCAGAAATATTTCTTGTAAGGAAAGACATACAGGATGGTCGGAAGCAATCAGTGTTTTCATGTCCTTGATGTCATCCAGATTAGAACGTAAACCTTGACAGCTCCATTGTATCAAGGTGGCCATTATTAATGACATGTAGGCGAAGTGGCTGGAGAACCCTTCTGTTTACAACCACATGGTTTTCCTTACTGTCCTTAGTTGGAGGAGGTCTATCAACCTCCATGGATCCTGCCCTGGGTCGATTGGGCAGGTCTTTGTTGTTGGAAGGGGATTCCAGTGATTGAGGATGTGAACGAATGATTGTTTTGCATCTTGGGGTGGGAAAAGATGTATCTGAAGAAATGCCTGTATTTGGAACCAAAGGATGTGGATTTTGGGGTTTGTTGGAATGTATGGGAGGAACAGAGATGAGTGTAGAAGTTGATTCATCAACTTTTTTTAACCATGGAGGTCAAAAGGCTTTTCATTTGTTTTGAGAACGATTCTCTTGGAGGCATAGAGAGATCTGTCAGCACTCCCACTGTAGTTGTGAAACAAATTGCAGCACCATATGTCCGAGATAAAGTGGTGGACAGCAATTTCCAAGCCTCAGGATAACTAATGTTATGAGTCATTCTCAAATGCTGCACCTCCTTTTCCTCCAACCATTTAGGGCAAGAACGAAAGTAGGAATGGTGAAAACCATTGCATTTGACACAATGTGGGTCCGTGTCACACTCATAGGCATCGTGGTCCTTCCCACCACAACAAGCACATGTCAGGTAACCACGACATTACATCTTTGAGTGGCCAAACCTCTGACATTGGAAACATTGGAGAGGGTTTGGAATGCATGGCTGTACCTTGCAATTTAGATAACCTGCCTTGATGGTGGCAGGTGCGCGTGGTGATGTAAATGTCAAAACAAGGATATTTGTCAGCAGTGTAACTCCATCTTTAGAATGGAGATGCATCTTACTGCAGAAACTCCTTGAATGGAAAAAACCAGTGAAAATATCCGACTTGGGGACATTCTTCAAATCCCTCTCAACAATAACACCTTGTGATGAATTCAAGGTAGCATGAGGGGTAACCTCAATAGGTACATCCCCAATTGCCTTTGAATTCAAGAGGAGTTCACTGTGTTGGGATGTGGATGTTTCAACCAATATGTCTCCAGATCAAAGTTTCTTTACTGACTTTGGAGAGCCAGCAAGTCCCTCCAGTCCCTTCTGAATAAAAAAGGGGACATTTGCCTAATGGTTTTCTCAAAAAAAATGTAGGATGAGAAAATGAGGTACAACTGGTGGTACAGACATTGAAGATTGCTGATCAGAGTCTTCAAGACGTGGTCGTTTACCTGTTGACTTTTTCTTCAATATTTTATTTACATTTTTATTAGAAGAATCCATAGGAAAAAAATTTCAGTAACCACTGACCCCACCATATGGAGCCCTACAAGGGGCCTTCTAGCGATCAAGCAAGGACACTGTGGCAACGCCAGGATTTCGTGAGCACTATTCCCAAACACCAGCATCAGACACAATGTCCACAACACCCACTGAGAACTTCTAACACTGGTACTTGGTTGACTCTAGCCCAAGTGGACCAGCCGACTGACAAGGGGCCACCCAAAGGCCGCCGTCTACAAAATTCAAGGCCAAAGTGGTGTGTTAGGGTTGGACCCCTCAACCACCAGGATCCTCTCCTCCCCTTCATGGTGCACGCCACGCAGCAAACACGTGGGTCAATGTTTAGATCCCAGAGGAGGTAACCTGAAAGAATAGAACCTTCCTGGGAGGTCCCCTCACACGTACAGGAATCCATACCAAGGGGTGTTAATATGTAATATACCATCTTATGATGTAATCATTATTAGGCTTTATCCCTCCACCAACAGGAAGGAGATGTGTCTTTCATGTGTTCTTGCAGGTAAACATAGGTTCACTCTTGACAAGGCAAACTAAATACACCACAAGTGGGGAGAAAATGTGGGGAGTGGTACAGAGAAAAAGATAGTATCTATCTAAAATACAATTTCAGGGAAGAAAAATGTTAACTTTAAAAATGCTATTAACCTCTCTGCACCACAGTGATAAAAACCCACACTAAAGATAGTAGAGGATCTAGTGCAGAAAAATTATAAAAATGAGCTTTTTTCTATAAACTGGTTTAGAAACATAGATAATCTAGAAGAACAGCACTCAGTAGAAGACCACAGCCAACTCAAACAGGAAATACTCTTCACTCAGTAGAGGTGGTAGAACAGAATATATTGTTATAAGAATCTTTTGCTCGGTGCTAACTTGTCACTAAGGTGGGTGGAATGTCAGTTTGTCCAACTGCCCATATATACCACCAAAGCAGTCTTGCAATAAAACTCATTTCAACAATGGATACTAAGCAGGAGTAAATGGGCTTAATGTTTCCCATACTCCTTTGTTATACACACATTTTAGGTAAGTACTCCCTGTGAGGCAAAACTGGATACTCAGAGGATTCCACTTTGCCATAATATGGAAATATATTCATGTAGGGTTAGAATAAGATGGTTGAGAGACCTGAGAAAGAAAGGCAAAAAATTAACAACACAAACCATCAGAACCACCACAAGGAAAGAAAAATAGTAAATGAAAGGAAACAAAGGCCAGGATAGTTGAAACCTCCTTGTGGTGTGTAAATATTGTGATACTAATGTGTTGGGGCTGTCCACATCCCTCCTGCAAGATTTCATATAGGGAACATCAATGGCTAATGGCAAGAGAAGCTATGAAACAACAAGCATAATAGGAGCAAATATGAAAAATAACAAGAAAGAGAGAGACATTATTCATGGAATAAGAAACTAACCAAAAGAAGCATTTAACCCACCAGATAAAGTGAAAGAAAATGAATAAAGGAAGAGGAACCCCACAGCAAGAAACTACACTGGAAGAGTCCTTATAAACTTCAGTACCAATGAGATAACCACAAATAACCTAAAAAGAACAAACAAAATAAGCTGGGTTGGGAAAAAGACAAAAAAAGGAATAGAAGATGAATGGAAAAAAAAACATTTAAACATCCTCCCAAGCCACCTCAAGATTTGATCAGTCAATGAAGATGAGCCTGTTCCTGTGGCAAATGTTGTAAAAGAAGGCCAATACAAAAGTAACTGACAGCTCAATAACAGAAAGGGGTAAGAAATATGTCCAAAACATATTTAAAAAAAGAACTAAACAATATCAGAAACAGAACATCCTCAACCAGAGCTGTAGAGTCTGGGATTGGATAACAAATGAGTGGTAGGAAGGTGGAAACTCAGTGATGGCAGAGTGTCCAAAGTATGGGCAACTCCACTGAAAATCCAGAGGATGGAAAAGACACTCAATCAGAAGAGTCTACACTTATGTGTGACAGTTGATCTGCTACCAGAGCCTGATCACCTAAGATATGACAGATCAACAAGTAAATGTGGAAAGATCATGGGCCCAAAAGTCTAGAGACAGAAAAACAGAAACCCTTGGTGTGAGTGTCTCTCTGTTAGGGAAAGAATGAAACAGCAGAGGCATCTGAATGTTTCATGATAAGAAGACCAGACAGATAAGAGAAAAGTAGATGGCAAGTCTGTGAAGAAGCAAGAACCTCATCCCTGGTGACTGGATGTTGGAAATAGATCAAATGCCCAGACACCCCTTTGGATCAAAGGTAGTAGAAAGGTATGGTTATAGGACTGCTTCTTTCTCATTAAGCTCAAAGCCAAAACAAAGTACAGCTTTCCTGTAAAACCCATAAATGTAAGGCAGATAGAGCTCACTGACCTATGAGCCTTGGAAAAATTAACAAAGATGCAAATCTGGGTAATGTGGAGAAAGAAAGGCTTCAGGAACATGTGGAAATTAATAAGATACCACAACCATGAAAATGAATAAAAGACTATTTTTGGAGATATCTGCACTGATATGCTAAAAACTACTGAAGAGTTGTATGGGCATATCCAAGAAAGAACATAAATAAACATGTAGTTCTTTTTTCAATCATGATTTATAATAATGCATTTACATTGTTACTACAAAATAGGCATGTTCCCAAGAAGAAGAAAAAACAAATAAGTAACAAATAAAAAACAAAAGAGCAAATAAGGGATAAATATCTTAAGTTTGAAAACTTTAAACTGAAAGATATTTTATGTTGGAAGGTTTATAAAACACTAAAGGAATGATAAATTTTGTTAAAAATGAAATTAGAAAATTCAAAAGGGCATAGGGAAACAGCTGCCTGATTAATGTTCATGCCAACAGCAAGGATTCATTTTAAGTATTAAAGTTATGCAAAATGTTAAAATGAGGATTAGGTCTGTAAAGCATATTAACAGCAAAATTTTAATGAATAATAATAAACAGTTGCATATAAATGTTAATATTTTCTGACACTGAAAATATGTATTTTCAATTCCTATGTACCTCTTCCCATAGTTATAATTATTCGTAATTAGACTGCCCTCTAGCATGCAACTTTTAATTTGCCACTAGCCTCAAATTTCAATCTCATTCCATGTGTATACCAAATAAATAAGTTGCATTAAAGTATGCAAGTTAGCATGCAACAACTTTTCACCAATATGAGTGTCACATACCCTCCTACTGCAACTGACTACATATATACAGTTGAATTCAATCTTCACTTCAAAATTAAGCACAAGAAACAAAACCAAAAGAGGGAAGGACAAGTGGGTAGGGAGTGTGAGATAAGAATATATTGGAAATATATTTCAGTGTAAGCAAATATTAACTTCTGATACAATTACTTACCTCCTCTACAGTTACATTGAGCAGATGAAAGGACCAGTGTAAAATTCCCCAGATAAGCACCCATCAAATGCATCTGAAGAGCACCCATGGAGTGTGCCACCTTTATGTAGAGGAAACACCAGTTGGAAGCCACACCACATCTGAATCAGGTATACTCTTTACCTAGGTGAAGCCAACTGGTGTTGCATTGCAATAAAGGGTGGAACAAGTGATTCATCCCATTATCCAAAAGGAAAAGGAATGGAGATAGAATGACTAGGGTGCATCAGATCATAATCAGGAAGTCAGCTGCAGTTCAGACAAAAGCCATCAGAGAAACTCAAATGGCCCCCTGGCAGGAGGAAGGTCTTCAACCATTCCTCTCAGGTGTTGGAACTAGAAAGGAAGTTAAGTCTCCATTTTAAGAGCCTAAACTAGCATGCGTACATATCCAACACACCCTGAAACAATAAACTCCAGGAACATACATCTAGACAAAATCAGAAAGGTGGAAATGCCATTTCAGAACCAATAAGTATTGGGAATGTAACAATTTGTAGTAGGAACACATCCCCCTCTCAATCTCATGTGAGTACTTAAATTGGCTAGTCCAGCTCCAACAAAAACCCATTCCCCCATGAACCAACATCCAGGGGGCAGTAGAAGGAAGGTTCCCAACTGAAGAGACAAACTGAGAAATAGTCAGAAAATCCAAACTGGTGGCACCTATAATAAAACATCAAACCTACAGCAGCAGGATAATCAGGCCTTCAAAGCAGGCAGAATGAGTGGAATTGTGTACACTCAAGTAGATTCTCCATCATCCCTCAACCTCACCAGACAGAAGGTGGAAAGCAGTAAGAACTCCTGTACTCCACTGGAAGAAAAAAAAGAAGAAATATGTTTGAGTGTCTGGAAAAATGCATCATCAGAAAAGTGCAAAGGGTAACCATGAAACCCTAATCTGAAAAGCAGAATGTTCCAAATTCTGGCAATCTAAGAAATATGAGTTAAGCAGTGATTTTTTTTCTGCTTTACTCATGTTAGTACAGTCCAGTACAAATATAGTTATGATGCAGTATACTTTGAAGAAGCCTGCAAATGATCATTTCAAATGCCCCATATCAATAGTGATGTAATAGACCTTATATATCTTGTGGTGTAAATTTTAGATATCAGTATACCCGGACAGGCACTACTCATCACAGAGCAGGATCCATAACATGTTAATTAGTACACTGACAAAAAAAGAAAATGAAAATAACTTACCCACTAAGAGCTGTACCAGTTTTTGGAGAACAGTTACTTGGGAGGACAACAGCCAGCTGAGCAGGAAACTGCCAGATGGTGGAAGCACAACACCAAGATGTGGGGAATGGTCCACATATCAGCCTCGATAATCTCATCCAGAGAATAACAGAAATGTGTAGCCAAGGACATTGAAAAGTGTTGGATCAGATAAGACAATATACCAAACAACTGGCAAGATTCAGAAGAAAGGGAGGAATATACAATACAGATAACCTAATGAATCCAATCAGTAAGGTTCCCAGGAGAAATATCACAAGAAACAGATAAATTTCAATGGGTAAACTAGGGAAGCAAGAGCCACAGAAGGGTGCAGTGCACAACACATCATAAAGCATGGACCAGATACAGATGATGATCCATATCACAGCAGAAATAAATATGAGATATGGGAAGAAAGGAAATAACTAGAGAGATAAATACACAGCAAAAATTGGAAAAACAAAAATGAGAAGACAGCTGTCCCATAGCCTTGACTAGTCGAAAGCACAAACCGTCGTCAAACAACCATGTAAAAATACATATCTGAGGAAGTGAAGGAAAGGGATAATTCATACGGATAGACTAACAATTGAATATTCCCCTTAAGTTAATATACAGATACAGATAATGAACAGGCAGTGTGAGACAACAGGGATGCTACACATGCAGATAGTCGAACCTCTCACAAGGAACCAAACAAATGTTATGTATGAAACTGGAGTGTGGGAATGAAGCATCCCTGAGTGAACTTTCAGTGGAGGGATTGGGAGAGGTAAATGGTGGTTGTTCCTGGAGAAGGAATGAGGATAGAAAACTGCAGTTGAGCCATCAAACAAATTTGATAGATGTGAGCCCAGATAAGGAGATATAGAGACAACTGTTAATTTGATGGAATGAATCATAACAGTCTTACTCTGCAGAGATGACAGGAAATAAACCATTGCTCAATAAACAGCAAGGGAGTACCAAAAGGTTGATATGAAGACCCTAACTCCTCCTGAGACCAACAGCCCAAAATCACCTATGTAATGCAGCACATACCCATGCCTGACAATGAGTTATCTGTAAAAAATATGGATATATT
>NC_134827.1:271010-316249 GCF_004210375.1 Tachypleus tridentatus | reverse complement strand
CTTTGAACTTGTGTCTTTCTGATTGAAAACTACTACATATAGACTATAAAAAACATGATAAAGTGTGACTGTCAGAAATGATTACATACTACTCCACATAAGTGAAATCTTGTCTAGAACTTGTGTCTTTCTGATTGAAACTACTTACATATAGACTATTAAAAACATGATAAAGTCACAATGCAAGCCGCACAAATGTATGTTTTAAATGTTTGTAAATACACTTTACTAACGTGTACATGTCTAACTTAATGTTCCGTGATAAATTACATCAGTTTCTTACATGTTTGAATATCCAATACACTTTTACTAACGTGTATGTCTATTTAATGTTCCGTGATAAATTACGGCATCATCAAGTTTCTAACATGTATGTTTGAATATCCAATACACTTCTACTAATGTACATGTCCAACTTAATGTTCCGTGATAAATTACATCAGTTTCTAACATGTTTGAATATCCAATACACTCTTTACTAACGTGTACATGTCTAGCTTTAATGTTCCGGTGATAAATTGCATCATCAGTTTCTAATATGTATGTTTGAATATCCAATACACTTTACTAACGTGTACATGTCCAGCTTAATGTTCCGTGATAAATTACATCAGTTTCTAACAAGTATTGAATATCGAATACACTTTACTAACGTGTACATGTCTAGCTTAATGTTCCGTGATAAATTACATCAGTTTCTAACATGTTTGAATGTATCCAATACACTTCTACTAACGTGTACATGTCTAGCTTAATGTTCCGTGATAAATTCATAGTTTCTAACATATTTGATATCCAATACACTTTACTAACGTGTACATGTCCAACTGTTCCGTGATAAATTACATCAATAAACATGTTTGAATATCCAATACACTTTACTAACGTGTGTCAGCTTAATGTTCCGTGATAAATTACATCAGTTTCTAACATGTTTGAATATCCAATACACTTTACACAACGTAAAAGCTACGTTCAACTTAATGTTCCGTGATAAATTACATCAGTTTCTAACATGTTTGAATATCCAACACTTTACTAACGTGTACAAATATAAGCTTCATTTAATAAACCGCATAAATTATGTCTCAGTTTCTAACATGTTTGAATATCGAATACACTTTACTAACGTGTACATGTCTAGCTTAATGTCCTCCGTGATAAATTACATCAGTTTCTAACATTTTGAGTATCCAATACACTTTACTAACGTGTACATGTCTAGCTTAATGTTCCGTGATAAATTACATCAGTTTCTAACATGTTTGAACATCCGGTACACCTTACACTCTCCTATAAAAACTCATATATTTCATCATAGTTCCAATAAGCCGTTATTAATACATAAAAAATTACAGACTTAACAAGTGTCACATGTACATTTATTAACAAACTTCAAATTATACTAATATAATATTTACTAAATTACCTTAGTTTACAAAATAATGTCCTAAAGCCCAGTGATAATACCTGAGATATATAACATGTTGTAGCATATTGTTAGCCATGTCAAATAAATTACCCGAGATAAAACACAAAGGGTATCTACCAGAATGATTGACAGAGTTAATATGATCATAGAAAGTCTATTATTTAAAAAATACACCCATGTCCTAATCATTACATCTTGATAAGCCAACAATCAGATATTTAAATATGTTTATGCTATCATTAGTGTATGTAATTAAAATAACAGATCAATACATCTGTTAGCAAAAAAAAATGATGCAAAGTGAACAGGGTAAGATGATCTTTATGATTTATCGCCATCCGCAAATGGTTTTACAAGCATTTCTCTTAGCTTTAAAGATAAAATATAAACATATTTGTTTAGTTACTTATGATATACATACACAAGAAAACATCTAGTCTAGATTAGACTGTATCATTGTACTATGTTTTACAAACCAGAATGTTATGTACAAGTTCAATGACAAAATAGTTCATGTCACTAACATCAATGGAAATTTGTACAAGTGTAGTATATCTTTTGTACTCCCTTGTTGAATCTCTACAAAGCAATGTTTTAATAAAGATCACAGTGCTAAAATAATGAAATATTAACAAACTGTTTGACCCATCAAACTACACTTCAGTTCTATGGAGATAAATTTCCATGTCTAACATGTAACTAATATCCAAAACATAACTAGCGTCTAAACAGTTTATCTTTATTGTATTTGAAGAAAGCCGAGAACAAGTTGCAAAACCAGAATATTCCGAATGTCACCTTTCACCTGTTAGCTGTGTTAGAAACCATTTACCGATAAGAGCCAATTACACCATGTATGATGAAGCAGCGAAAATATGTCTTAGATAAAAGAAGACTTATTTAATTTAAGATTATTATCTTTCTAAGCGAATATGTTGCTCTTAGAGTCGAGTATAAATACCAGTGTGTCTAAAGTTATGACAACACCAAAGAGTTCGAGGCTTTTCCATCGTGCTTGACGAATCAACGGGTGTTCTGACAGTTGCTGTTCTTTATTCAATATTAATTTTGAAGGACTGAAAATATCTCTGTATAGTTTTAGGCTGGAATAAACCCGGTGAGACAATTTCAAAAAGAAGCAGGAACCTCATTCCCATGTAGGTGTGCAAGATATTCCCAGATCTGAAACCTAAGTTCGAACGTTTTGCACCTTCATGCGAGTGCAACAAAAATAATAATCTTCCAAAACCACATTGTTATTGATGAAGTGGTGACTGTAAAGCTACTGATGGAACTGCCAGTGAATTGACAAAGGTGAACAGACTAATATCGCTGATTTGCGTGACATAAAATTATGAAAGACGATTGTGTTATTGATTGAAGTGGTGACTGTGTAATTTATGAACTGGTGATTGTGTTATTGATAAACTGGTATTGTGTTATTGATGAACCGGTGACATTGTTGTTATTAAAACTAATGATTGTGTTATTTACATGCCAGTTAGTGTGTAATTGATGAACTGTTGACTGTGTTATTGATGAAGTGGTGACTGTGTTACTGATTAACTGGTGACTGTGATTGATGAAGTGGTGACTGTGTGTACTTATGAACTGGTGATTGTGTTATTACATGAACTAAGTTGACTGTGTTACCATATTGTGTTATTGATGAACTGTTAACTGTATTATTGATGAACTGTTGAATGTTATTGATGATTGTGTTATTGATGAACCGTTGACTGTGTTATTGATGAACTTTGACTGTGTTATTGATGATTGTGTTATTGATGAACTGTTGACTGTGTTGATGATTGTGTTATTGATGAACTGGTTAACCGTGTATTGATGAACCGTTGACTGTGTTACCAATGAAGTGGTGACTGTGTTATTGATGAACTGGTGATTGTGTTATTGATAAACTGGTGCATTGTGCTCAGATCAAAAAACTAAATGATTGTGTTATTTGCGAGCCAGTTGTCCTAACCGTGTAATTTATGAACTGGTATTGTGTTATTGATAAAACTGGTGATTGTGTTGCTGATCAACCAATGATTTGTTATGAGCCAGTTAGTGTAAATTTGAACTGCTGACGTGTGCTATTGATGATTGTGCTATTGATGAACTGTTGACCGTGTTATTGATGATTGTGTTGTTGATGAACTGTTGACTAAAAGTTTAATAAAATGATTGTGTTATTGATGAACTGGTTGACCGTGTTACTGATGATTGTGTTATTGATGAACTGTTGACTGTAAGCATTGACTGAACTTTTGACCGTGTGCTTGGAATTTGATTGTAAGTTATTGATGAACTGCCGTGGTTATTGAATTTGACTGGCATGGTTGATGAACTGTTGACTGTAAGCGTTGATGAAGGGTGATTGTGTTATTGATGAAGGTGACTGACTGTAATTTGCTGGTCCGGTGATTGTAAAGCTGCTGATGACTGTGTTGCTGATGAACTGGTGACTGTGTTAATGATGAACTGGTGATTGTGTTATTGATGAAGTGGGTGACTGTGTAATTTATGAACTGGTGATTGTGTTATTGATAAACTGGTGATTGTGTTATTGATGAACCAATGATTGTGTTGGCTGATGAACCAATGATGTGTTAAGTGTAAGCTACAAGTGAGCCTGTTAGTGTGTAAATTGATGATGAACTGGTGACCGTGTTGTTTATTTTCGATTGTGTTGGTTAATGATGAACTGGGTGATGATTGTGCTATTGATGAACTGTTGACCGTAAGTATTGATGATTGTGTTATTGGGATGAACTGTTGACCAAAATGTTATTGGATGATGACCGTGTTATTGATGATTGTGTTGTTGATGAACCGGTTGACCGTGCTATTGATGAACTGTTGACTGTGCTACCTGATGAAGCGGGTGACTGTGTTGATGAACTGGTGATTGGTGTTATTGATAAACTGGCAGGGATTGTGTTATTGATCAACCAAAGGATACCAGTTATTTATGAGCTAAAGTTAGTCCAACCGTGTAATTTGTATGAACTGTATGATTGTAAAGTTATTATTGATAAACTGGTGAGATTTCACAAGGCTGGATCAACCAATGATTGTAAGTATTTATGAGTCATAGTTAGTGTGTAAATTGATGAACTGTTGACTGTGTTATTGATGAATGTGCTAGCTGGATGAACTGCCAATGGACTGTGTTATTGATGATTGTGTTGTTGATGAACTGTTGACTGTGTTATTGATGATTGTGTTATTGATGAACTGTTGACTGTGTTATTGATGACGTTATTGATGAACTGTTGACTGTGTTATTGATGAACTTTTGACCGTAAGTATTGGATGATCAAAAGTGCTGATGAACCGTTGACTGTGCTATTGATGATTGTGTTAGTGATGAACAACTGTTGACCGTGGGTTACCATGATAGTGGGTGTGATTGTGCTATTGGATACGAAGTGGGTGACTGTGTAATTTATGAACCGGTGATTGTGTTATTGATGATTGTGTTATTGATGAACTGTTGACTGTGCTGATGAAGCTGGTGTATTTGTGTTATTGATGAAGTGGTGACTGTGTTATTGATGAACTGGTGATTTAGTTATTGATAAACTGGTGATTGTGCTATTGATCAACCAATGATTGTGCGGTTATTGATCAACCAATGATTGTGTTATTTATGAGCTAGTTAGTGTGTAATTGATGAACTGTTGACCGTGTTATTGATGATTGTGTTATTGATGAACTGGTGATTGTGTTATTGATGAACTGTTGACTGTTAAGTATTGATGAAACGTTTGACTGTGTTGGCTGATGATTGTGATTGTGCTTGATGAACCTGCTGACTGTGTTATTGATGAACCAAGTTGACCTGTTAAGTGCTGATGATTGTGTTGTTGTAATGAACTGTTGATTGTGTTATTGATGAATTCTTTGACCGTGTTATTGATGAACCGGGTTAATGTGTTATTGATTATTGTGTTATTGATGAACTGTTGGACTGTGTTATTGATGAATGTGTTATTAATGAACTGTTGACCGTGTTATTGATGAACTGTTGAACTGTGTTGATGGATGAGCTTTGACTGTAAGTTATTGATGAACTTTTGACTGTGTTATTGATAATTGTGTTATTGATGAACTGTTGACTGTGTTATTGATTATTGTGTTATTGATAAAAACTGCTACCCAAAGCTTGAAATGTAAGTAACTAATCTATAACCTAACTACATGCTCAAGGACAAATACTTAGAAGGAAAACTGATAGAATTCCTATGATAATCTTACAAGTGATCAATGTTCATTTCAGTTTTTGGCACTACCTATTTTATTACCTATTACTAGTTATTTAACTACCTATTTCTGTCATATTCAATGATGAAGTACATGAAATCTGGTTACAGATCAACTTTATCTGATGAACATTTGTAATCGCTTTTGATGACATGAAGCTCCAACTTTGAATCTGTAATTTTGTCAGAAAAGCACCAGTTTCATGTTTTCATTAAAAAAAGATACGATTGTGCATCTTACATATTTTCAATATGTTGTGTGGTTGATCTGTGTAGTCCTTAATTTTACCATGACCCTCCGGCCCACGAAATCTAATAAGATCTACCTCCTGGTCCTTGTCCAAAAAAGGTTTGGAAACCCCTGGTGTAGAAAAGTTGATGAAGAACAGTGTGTTTATACTAATGCCAAGATGTATTAAAACAAAACAATTTGTTTACACTTCTGATGAGGCATATCGGTGTAAAACAACTTTAAAATATATATAAGGTAATTGCGTTTACCTGGAAAACTGTGTTAATAACTTACTTTATAGTAATGCCGGAATCTGGATGAACAATAGCCTGTATGTACCAAAGTACAGCAGTATCTAGCATCATTATTGATGTTAATTAAGATAATACTGTATAATACTAAATGTTCTTTGATTTGGATAATTTATTGAAACTTAGCAAATGTAGGTATAAAATTGACAATGAATAATGAATAATAACTGTCCATTCATATGATTCTTTTAAAATCTGTGTAAGAAACTGCTAATTTAGTTCTTATGGCCTAACTAATGCTCATGTATCTGCAACATCCTAAAATTTTCATGCCGTAAATCAGCTGTTTTATACTGAATGATAAAATCTTAAAACTGTCCAACCTTTAGGCTTCTTAGACGAAGCTGTAGTAAAAATTTAAACCGATAGCTGACGTGGCTTTTCGTGAAGATGTGCGCAAAAATGTTGACCAAAATTGAGCGATTTTTTGTAAAATAACTTTGTATATGTGGTTTATATTTAGATTAAATCTTACACTCAAATGTGAGCTGTAAAAGTATATCAGTGCATTAAATTTTAAAACAATTAATAAAAGTTAAGTGTATTTCCTTGCTTCTAAAGTAACGAAAATAAAAAAGAGAATATTTCAATCAAAATGAGAGATGTTTTGTGTTTCGAAACGAATTGCTTTTGAAATTTGATAAGTGAAGTAACTGTCTAGTGGTACACATCCTCTTAAAATATGTGATAGTTTGAATTACTACAGTCCGAGATTCAAAGGGTGGAAGATCACTAAGCTATTGCCTTCATCAGCAGCACATACACCAGTATCCTGCAGGTTGGTTTGTCCGCACGACACACTAGTAAGTTCCTTGATAATAATATCGATTGTCTGCTTCCTTAGGTGTACACACAGAAATAGAAAACGTTTGCCTTAATTTAGTGTCGATTTCTTACCTTACTTTCTACGTATATTAAAAGAACATTTATTTATTAATATCCTCTTTGAATCAACGCACAAGTTTGTAAAAAAGTAACGAACAAAAGTTTCGAAAGAGTTTGGTAAGGTTCAACTCAATTTTAAGGTCGATGACTTACATTCTTTAAGTGCTTTGTAGAAATGAGAACAGCGCCCCTCCCTGTCTAGTTTTTTTGTACTCGTAGCAGAAAAGCGACTCCTGGGTAGATTTTGTATGTCACAAGTATACCACGGTAGGTGACAGCTCAAATGTAAAACGGAGAGACATTGTTTCCAGTTTGTAAAATTTGACAAAATACTTTACATTGTAAACACGTCTGTTGTTTTTAGTTTCTTTGTAAAACAGAAAGGAAAGGGAAATTAATTTAACACGAGGAAACAACAATAGCTTCTATACTAACGAAACAACAATAGCTTCTATACTAACGAAACAACAATAGCTTCTACAGTAACGAAACAACAATAGCTTCTATAGTAACGAAACAAAAATACCTTCTATAGTAACGAAACAACAATACCTTCTATAGTAACGAAACAACAAGCTTCCATAGTAACGAAACAACAATAGCCTCTAAAGTAAAGAAACAACAATAGCTTCCAAAGTAAAGAAACAACAATAGCCTCTATAGTAACGAAACAACAATAGCTTCTATAGTAACGAAACAACAATAGCTTCTATAGTAACGAAACAACAATAGCTTCTACAGTAACGAAACAACAATAGCTTCTACACTAACGAAAATACAATAGCTTCAACAGTAACGAAACAACAATAGCTTCTACAGTAACGAAACAACAATAGCTTCTAGTAACGAAACAACAATAGCTTTACAGTAACGAAACAACAAGCTGCCATAGTAACGAAACAACAATAGCTTCTAAAGTAAAAAAACAACAATAGCTTCTATAGTAAAAAAAAACAATAGCTTTTATAGTAACGAAACAACAATAATAGCTTCTATAGTAAGGAAACAACAATAGCTTCTACACTAACAAAACAACAATACCTTCTATAGTAACGAAACAACAATAGCTTCTACAGTAACGAAACAACAATAGCTTCTACAGTAACAAAACAACAAGCTTCCATAGTAAAGAAACAACAATAGCTTCTAAAGTAAAGAAACAACAATAGTTCTAAAGTAACAGAAACAACAATAGCTTATATAGTAACGAAACAACAATAGCTTCTATAGTAACGAAACAACAATAGCTTCTACAGTAACGAAACAACAATAGCCCTACAGTAACGAAAGTAACGAAACAACAATAGCTTCTACAGTAACGAAACAACAATAGCTCTACATTAACAGTAACGAAAATACAATAGCTTCTACAGTAACGAAACAACAATAGCTTCTATAGTAACGAAACAACAATAGCTTCTATAGTAACAAAACAACAATAGCTTCTACAGCAACGAAACAACAATAGCTTCTATAGTAACGAAACAACAACAGCTTCTACAGTAATGAAACATAAATAGCTTCTATAGTAACGAAACAACAATAGCTCTACATTAACGAAACGAATATAGCTTCTACAGTAACGAAACAATTGTTTCTACAGTAACGAAACAACATTAGCTTCTATAGTGACAAAACAACAATAACTCCATAGTAACGAAACAACAATAGCTTCTACAGTAACGAAACAACAATAGCTTCTATACTAACGAAACAACAATAGCTCCTACAGTAAAGAAACAACAATAGCTTCTATAGTAACAAAACAACAATAGCTTCTACAGAAGAGAAACAACAATAGCTTCTAGTAACGAAACAACAATAGCTTCTATAGTAACGAAACAACAATAGCTTCTATAAGTAACGAAACAACAATAGCTTCTATAGTAACGAAACAACAATAGCTTCTATAGTAACGAAACAATAGCTTCTACAGTAACGAAAATAGCTTCTACAGTAACGAAACAACAATATTTCTACAGTAACGAAACAACAATAGCTACTATAGTAACGAAACAACAATAGCTTCTACAGTAACGAAACAACAATAATTCTTCTATAGTAACGAAACAACAATAGCTCTACAGTAACGAAACAAAAATAGCTTCTATAATAACGAAACAACAATAGCTTCTACAGTAACGAAACAACAATAGCTTCTATAGTAACGAAACAACAATAGCTTCCTACATATAATAAAAAACAATAGCTTATAGACGTAACGAAACAACAATAGCTTCTATAGTAACGAAACACAGCAATAGCTTCCATAGTAACTAAACAACAATAGCTTCTACAGTAACGAAACAACAATAGCTTCTACAGTAACGAAACAACAATAGCTTCTATAGTAACGAAACAACAATAGCTTCTATAGTAACGAAACAACAATAGCTTCTACAGTAAAGAAACAACAACAGCTTCTATAGTAACAAAACAAAAATAGCTTCTACAGTAACGAAACAACAATAGCTTCTATAGTAACGAAACAATAGCTTCCATAGTAACGAAACAATAATAGCTTCTACAGTAACGAAACAACAATAGTTTCTATAGTAACGAAACAACATTAACTTCTACAGTAACGAAACAACAATAGCTTCTACAGTAACGAAACAACAATAGCTTCTACAGTAACGAAACAACAATAGCTTCTACAGTAACGAAACAACAACAGCTTCTACAACAATTAGTAACGAAACAACAATTGCTTCAACAGTAACGAAACAACACCAGCTTCTATATTAACGAAACAACAATAGCTTCTATAGTAACGAAACAACAATAGCTTCTACAGTAACGAAAGAACAACAGCTTCTACAACATTTGCTTCTATAGTAACGAAACAACAATAGCTTCTACAGTAACGAAACAACAATAGCTTCTATGTTAACGAAACAACAATAGCTTCTACAGTAACGAAACAACAATAGCTTCTATAGTAACGAAACAACAACAGCTTCTACAACAATTGCTTCTTTTGTAACGAAACAACAATAACTTCTACACTAACGAAAATACAATAGCTTCTACAGTAACGAAACAACAATAGCTTCTACAGTAACGAAACAACAATAGCTTCTATAGTAACGAAACAACAATAGCTTCTACAGTAACGAAACAACAATAGCTTCTATAGTAACGAAACAACAATAGCTTCTACAGTAACAAAACAACAATAGCTTCTACAGTAACGAAACAACAATAGCGTCTACAATAACGAAACAACAATAGTTTCTATAGTAACGAAACAACAATAGCTTCTATAGTAACGAAACAATAGCTTCCATAGTAACGAAACAACAATAGCTTCTACAGTAACGAAACAATAGCTTCCATAGTAACGAAACAACAATAGCTTCTACAGTAACGAAAAACAACAATAGCTTCTATAGTAACGAAACAACAATAGCTTTCTATAGTAACGAAACAACAATAGCTTTATAGTAACGAAACAACAATAGCTTCTACAGTAACAAAAACAACAATAGTTTCTATAGTAACGAAACAACAATAGCTTCTACAGTAACGAAACAACAATAGCTTCTATAGTAACGAAACAACAATAGCTTCTATAGTAACGAAACAACAATAGCTTCTATAGTAACGAAACAACAATAGCTTCTACAGTAACGAAACAACAATTAGCTCCATAGTAACGAAACAACAATAGCTTCTAAAGTAAAGAAACAACAATAGCTTCTAAAGTAAAGAAACAACAATAGCTTCTATAGTAACGAAACAACAATAGCTTCTATAGTAACGAAACAACAATAGCTTCTATAGTAACGAAACAACAATAGCTTCTATAGTAACGAAACAACAATAGCTTCTATAGTAACGAAACAACAATAGCTTCTACAGTAACGAAACAACAATAGCTTCTACAGTAACAAAACAACAAGCTTCCATAGTAAAGAAACAACAATAGCTTCTATAGTAACGAAACAACAATAGCTTCTATAGTAACGAAACAACAATAGCTTCTATAGTAACGAAACAACAATAGCTTCTACAGTAACGAAAAATAGCTTCTACAGTAACGAAACAACAATAGTTTCTACAGCAACGAAACAACAATAGCTTCTATAGTAACGAAACAACAATAGCTTCTACAGTAACGAAACAACAATAGCTTCTATAGTAACGAAACAACAATAGCTTCTACAGTAACGAAACAACAATAGCTCTATAGTAACGAAACAACAATAGCTTCTACAGTAACGAAACAACAATAGCTTCTATAGTAACGAAACAACAATAGCTTCTATAGTAACGAAACAACAATAGCTTCTACAGTAATGAAACAATAGCTTCTAGAGTAACGAAACAACAATAGTTTCTACACTAACGAAACAACAACAGCTTCTATAGTAACGAAACAACAATAGCTTCTACAGTAACGAAACAACAATAGCTTCTACAGTAACGAAACAACAATAGCTTCTATAGTAACGAAACAACAATAGCTTCTATAGTAACGAAACAACAATAGCTTCTACAGTAACGAAACAACAATAGCTTCTATAGTAACGAAACAAAAATAGCTTCTACAGTAACGAAACAACAATAGCTTCTACAGTAACGAAACAACAATAGCTTCTATAGTAACGTAACAACAGCTTCCATAGTAACGAAACAACAATAGCTTCTACAGTAACGAAACAACAATAGCTTCTATAGTAACGAAACAACAATAGCTTCTACAGTAACGAAACAACAATAGCTTCTACAGTAACGAAACAACAATAGTTTCTATAGCAACAAAACAACAATAGCTTCTACAGTAACGAAACAACAATAGCTTCTACAATAACGAAACAACAACAGCTTCTACAACAATTGATCTATAGTAATGAAACAACAATAGTTTTCAACAATACAGTAACGAAACAACACTAGCTTCTATAGTAACGAAACAACAATAGCTTCTATAGTAACGAAACAACAATAGCTTCTACAGTAACGAAACAACAATAGCTTCTATAGTAACGAAACAACAATAGCTTCTATAGTAACGAAACAACAATAGCTTCTACAGTAACGAAACAACAATAGCTTCTATGTTAAAGAAACAACAATAGCTTCTACAGCAACAAAACAACAATAGCTTCTATAGTAACGAAACAACAATAGCTTCTATAGTAACGAAACAACAATAGCTTCTATAGTAACGAAACAACAACAGCTTCTACAACAATTGCTTTGTAACGAAACAACAATAACTTCTACACTAACGAAAATACAATAGCTTCTACAGTAACGAAACAACAATAGCTTCTACAGTAACGAAACAACAATAGCTTCTATAGTAACGAAACAACAATAGCTTCTGCAGTAACGAAACAACAATAGCTTCTATAGTAACAAAACAACAATAGCTTCTAAAGTAACAAAACAACAATAGCTTCTACAGTAACGAAACAACAATAGCGTCTACAATAACGAAACAACAATAGTTTCTACAGTAACGAAACAAAAATAGCTTCTATAGTAACGAAACAACAATAGCTTCTATAGTAACAAAACAACAATAGCTTCTACAGTAACGAAACAACAACAGCTTCTATAGTAACGAAACAACAATAGCTTCCATAGTAACGAAACAACAATAGCTTCTATAGTAACGAAACAATAGTTTCTACAGCAACGAAACAACAATAGCTTCTATAGTAACGAAACAACAATAGCTTCTACAGTAACGAAACATAAATAGCTTCTATAGTAACGAAACAACAATAGCTTCTACATTAACGAAACGAATATAGCTTCTACAGTAACGAAACAACAATAGCTTCCATAGTAACGAAACAACAATAGCTTCCATAGTAACGAAACAACAATAGCTTCTACAGTAATGAAACAACAAGCTTCCATAGTAACGAAACAACAATAGCTTCTAAAGTAAAGAAACAACAATAGCTTCTAAAGTAAAGAAACAACAATAGCCTCTATAGTAACGAAACAACAATAGCTTCTATAGTAACGAAACAACAATAGCTTCTACAGTAACGAAACAACAATAGCTTCTATAGTAACGAAACAACAATAGCTTCTACAGTAACGAAACAACAATAGCTTCTACACTAACGAAAATACAATAGCTTCAACAGTAACGAAACAACAATAGCTTCTACAGTAACGAAACAACAATAGCTTCTATAGTAACGAAACAACAATAGCTTCTACAGTAACGAAACAACAAGCTTCCATAGTAACGAAACAACAATAGCTTCTAACAGTAACGAAACAACAATAGCTTCTATAGTAACGAAACAACAATAGCTTCTATAGTAACGAAACAACAATAGCTTCTATAGTAACGAAACAACAATAGCTTCTAAAGTAACGAAACAACAATAGCTTCTATAGTAACGAAACAACAATAGCTTCTACAGTAACGAAACAACAATAGCTTCTATAGTAACGAAACAACAATAGCTTCTACAGTAACGAAACAAAATAGCTTCTATAGTAACGAAACAACAATAGCTTCTACAATAACGAAACAACAATAGCTTCTACAGTAACGAAACAATAGTTTCTACAGTAACGAAACAACAATAGCTTCTATAGTAACAAAACAACAATAGCTTCCATAGTAACGAAACAACAATAGCTTCTACAGTAACGAAACAACAATAGCTTCTATACTAACGAAACAACAATAGCTCCTACAGTAAAGAAACAACAATAGCTTCTATAGTAACAAAACAACAATAGCTTCTACAGTAACGAAACAACAATAGCTTCTATAGTAACGAAACAACAATAGCTTCTATAGTAACGAAACAACAATAGCTTCTATAGTAACGAAACAACAATAGCTTCTATAGTAACGAAACAACAATAGCTTCTATAGTAACGAAACAACAATAGCTTCTACAGTAACGAAAAATAGCTTCTACAGTAACGAAACAACAATAGTTTCTACAGCAACGAAACAACAATAGCTACTATAGTAACGAAACAACAATAGCTTCTACAGTAACGAAACAACAATAGCCTCTATAGTAACGAAACAACAATAGCTTCTACAGTAACGAAACAAAAATGGCTTCTATAATAACGAAACAACAATAGCTTCTACAGTAACGAAACAACAATAGCTTCTATAGTAACGAAACAACAATAGCTTCTACAGTAATGAAACAATAGCTTATAGACTAACGAAACAACAATAGTTTCTATACTAACGAAACAACAATAGCTTCTATAGTAACGAAACAACAATAGCTTCTACAGTAACGAAACAACAATAGCTTCTACAGTAACGAAACAACAATAGCTTCTATAGTAACGAAACAACAATAGCTTCTATAGTAACGAAACAACAATAGCTTCTGCAGTAAAGAAACAACAACAGCTTCTATAGTAACAAAACAAAAATAGCTTCTACAGTAACGAAACAACAATAGCTTCTACAGTAACGAAACAACAATAGCTTCTATAGTAACGAAACAATAGCTTCCATAGTAACGAAACAACAATAGCTTCTACAGTAACGAAACAACAATAGTTTCTATAGTAACGAAACAACAATAACTTCTACAGTAACGAAACAACAATAGTTTCTACAGTAACGAAACAACAATAGCTTCTACAGTAACGAAACAACAATAGCTTCTACAGTAACGAAACAACAACAGCTTCTACAACAATTGCTTCTATAGTAACGAAACAACAATAGCTTCTACAGTAACGAAACAACAATAGCTTCTATAGTAACGAAACAACAATAGCTTCTATAGTAACGAAACAACAATAGCTTCTATAGTAACGAAAACAACAACAGCTTCTACAACAATAGCTTCTATAGTAACGAAACAACAATAGCTTCTACAGTAACGAAACAACAATAGCTTCTACAGTAACGAAACAACAATAGCTTCTATGTTAAAGAAACAACAATAGCTTCTATAGTAACGAAACAACAATAGCTTCTATAGTAACGAAACAACAACAGCTTCTACGACAATAGTTTCTACAGTAACGAAACAACAATAGCTTCTACAGTAACGAAACAACAATAGCTTCTACAGTAACGAAACAACAATAGCTTCTACAGTAACGAAACAACAATAGCTTCTATAGTAACGAAACAACAATAGCTTCTACAGTAACGAAACAACAATAGCTTCTATAGTAACAAAACAACAATAGCTTCTAAAGTAACAAAACAACAATAGCTTCTACAGTAACGAAACAACAATAGCTTCTATAGTAACGAAACAACAATAGTTTCTATAGTAACGAAACAACAATAGCTTCTATAGTAACGAAACAACAATAGCTTCTATAGTAACGAAACAACAATAGCTTCTACAGTAACGAAACAACAATAGCTTCTATAGTAACGAAACAACAATAGCTTCTAAAGTAACGAAACAACAATAGCTTCTAAAGTAACGAAACAACAATAGCTTCTATAGTAACGAAACAACAATAGCTTCTATAGTAACGAAACAACAATAGCTTCTACAGTAACGAAACAACAATAGCTTCTATAGTAACGAAACAACAATAGCTTCTACAGTAACGAAAAACAATAGCTTCTCTACAGTAACGAAACAACAATAGCTTCTACAGTAACGAAACAACAATAGCTTCTACAGTAACGAAACAACAATAGCTTCACAGTAAAGAAACAACAATAGCTTCTACAGTAACGAAACAACAATAGCTTCTACAGTAACGAAACAACAATAGCTTCTATAGTAACGAAACAACAATAGCTTCTATAGTAACGAAACAACAATAGCTTCTACAGTAACGAAACAACAATAGCTTCTTCTATAGTAACGAAACAACAATAGCTTCTACAGTAACGAAACAACAATAGCTTCTAGTAACGAAAACAACAAAGCTTCTACAAAACAACAATAGCTTCTATAGTAAAGAAAACAACAATAGCTTCTATAGTAACGAAACAACAATAGTTTCTATAGTAACGAAACAACAATAGCTTCTATAATAACGAAACAACAATAGCTTCTATAGTAACGAAACAACAATAGCTTCTACAGTAACGAAAAACAATAGCTTCTACAGTAACGAAACAACAATAGCTTCTACAGTAACGAAACAACAATAGCTTCTATAGTAACGAAACAACAATAGCTTCTACAGTAACGAAACAACAATAGCTTCTATAGTAACGAAACAACAATAGCTTCTACAGTAACGAAACAACAATAGTTTCTATAGTAACGAAACAACAATAGCTTCTACAGTAACGAAACAACAATAGCTTCTATAGTAACGAAACAACAATAGCTTCTATAGTAACGAAACAACAATAGCTTCTACAGTAACGAAACAACAATAGCTTCTATAGTAACGAAACAACAATAGCTTCTATAGTAACGAAACAACAATAGCTTCTATAGTAACGAAACAACAATAGCTTCTATAGTAACGAAACAACAATAGCTTCTACAGTAACGAAACAACAATAGCTTCTATAGTAACGAAACAACAATAGCTTCTACAGTAACGAAACAACAATAGCTTCTACAGTAACGAAACAACAATAGCTTCTATAGTAACGAAACAATAGCTTCCATAGTAACGAAACAACAATAGCTTCTACAGTAACGAAACAACAATAGTTTCTATAGTAACGAAACAACAATAGCTTCTACAGTAACGAAACAACAATAGCTTCTACAGTAACGAAACAACAATAGTTTCTACAGCAACGAAACAACAATAGCTTCTACAGTAACGAAACAACAATAGCTTCTACAATAACGAAACAACAACAGCTTCTACAACAATAGATCTATAGTAACGAAACAACAATTTCTTCAACAGTAACGAAACAACACCAGCTTCTATATTAACGAAACAACAATAGCTTCTATAGTAACGAAACAACAATAGCTTCTATAGTAACGAAACAACAATAGCTTCTACAAACAAACAATAATTTCTATAGTAACGAAACAACAATAGCTTCTACAGTAACGAAACAACAATAGCTTCTATAGTAACGAAACAACAATAGCTTCTACAGCAACGAAACAACAATAGCTTCTATAGTAACGAAACAACAATAGCTTCTATAGTAACGAAACAACAATAGCTTCTATAGTAACGAAACAACAACAGCTTCTACAACAACGAAACAACAAGTTTTGTAACGAAACAACAATAGCTTCTATAAGTAACGAAACAACAATAGCTTCTACAGTAACGAAACAACAATAGCTTCTACAGTAACGAAACAACAATAGCTTCTATAGTAACGAAACAACAATAGCTTCTACAGTAACGAAACAACAATAGCTTCTATAGTAACGAAACAACAATAGCTTCTACAGTAACGAAACAACAATATTTCTACAGTAACGAAACAACAATAGCTTCTACAGTAACGAAACAACAATAGTTCTACAGTAACGAAACAAAAATAGCTTCTATAGTAACGAAACAACAATAGCTTCTATAGTAACGAAACAACAATAGCTTCTACAGTAACGAAACAACAATAGCTTCTATAGTAACGAAACAACAATAGCTTCTATAGTAACGAAACAACAATAGTTTCTATAGTAACGAAACAACAATAGTTTCTACAGTAACGAAACAACAATAGCTTCTATAGTAACGAAACAACAATAGTTTCTACAGTAACGAAACAACAATAGCTTCTATAGTAACGAAACAACAATAGTTCTACAGTAACGAAACAACAATAGCTTCTACAGTAACGAAACAACAATAGCTTCCATAGTAACGAAACAACAATAGCTTCCATAGTAACGAAACAACAATAGCTTCTACAGTAACGAAACAACAAGCTTCCATAGTAACGAAACAACAATAGCTTCTATAGTAACGAAACAACAATAGCTTCTACAGTAACGAAACAACAATAGCTTCTATAGTAACGAAACAACAATAGCTTCTATAGTAACGAAACAACAATAGCTTCTACAGTAACGAAACAACAATAGCTTCTATAGTAACGAAACAACAATAGCTTCTACAGTAACGAAACAACAATAGCTTCTATAGTAACGAAAACAACAATAGCTTCTATAGTAACGAAACAACAATAGCTTCTACAGTAACGAAACAACAATAGCTTCTATAGTAACGAAACAACAATAGCTTCTACAGTAACGAAACAACAATAGCTTCTATAGTAACGAAACAACAATAGCTTCTACAGTAACGAAACAACAATAGCTTCTAAAGTAAAGAAACAACAATAGCCTCTATAGTAACGAAACAACAATAGCTTCTATAGTAACGAAACAACAATAGCTTCTATCAACGAAACAACAATAGCTAAGTAACGAAACAACAATAGTCTTCTACAACAATAATAGTAACGAAACAACAATAGCTTCTATAGTAACGAAACAACAATAGCTTCTACAGTAACGAAACAACAATAGCTTCTATAGTAACGAAACAACAATAGCTTCCATAGTAACGAAACAACAATAGCTTCTATAGTAACGAAACAACAATAGCTTCTACAGCAATGTAAAGAAACAACAATAGCTTCTATAGTAACGAAACAACAATAGCTTCTATAGTAACGAAACAACAATAGCTTCTACAGTAACGAAACAACAATAGCTTCTATAGTAACGAAACAACAATAGCTTCTACAGTAACGAAACAACAATAGCTTCTACAGTAACGAAACAACAATAGCTTCTATAGTAACGAAACAACAATAGCTTCTATAGTAACGAAACAACAATAGCTTCTATAGTAACGAAACAACAATAGCTTCTATAGTAACGAAACAACAATAGCTTCTATAGTAACGAAACAACAATAGCTTCTACAGTAACGAAACAACAATAGCTTCTACAGTAACGAAACAACAATAGCTTCTACAGTAACGAAACAACAATAGCTTCCATAGTAACGAAACAACAATAGCTTCTACAGTAACGAAACAACAATAGCTTCTACAGTAACGAAACAACAATAGCTTCTATAGTAACGAAACAACAATAGCTTCTACAGTAACGAAACAACAATAGCTTCTACAGTAACGAAACAACAATAGCTTCTATAGTAACGAAACAACAATAGCTTCTATAGTAACGAAACAACAATAGCTTCTACAGTAACGAAACAACAATAGCTTCTATAGTAACGAAACAATAGCTTCTATAGTAACGAAACAACAATAGCTTCTACAGTAACGAAACAATAGCTTCAATAGTAACGAAACAACAATAGCTTCTACAGTAACGAAACAACAATAGTTTCTATAGTAACGAAACAACAATAGCTTCTATAGTAACGAAACAACAATAGCTTCTATAGTAACGAAACAACAATAGCTTCTACAGTAACGAAACAACAATAGCTTCTACAGTAACGAAAACAACAAAAACAACAATAGCTTCTACAGTAACGAAACAACAATAGCTTCTACAGTAACGAAACAACAATAGCTTCTACAGTAACGAAACAACAATAGCTTCTATAGTAACGAAACAACAATAGCTTCTATAGTAACGAAACAACAATAGCTTCTACAGTAACGAAACAACAATAGCTTCTATAGTAACGAAACAACAATAGCTTCTACAGTAACGAAACAACAATAGCTTCTATAGTAACGAAACAACAATAGCTTCTATAGTAACGAAACAACAATAGCTTCTACAGTAACGAAACAACAATAGCTTCTAGTAACGAAACAACAATAGCTTCTATAGTAACGAAACAACAATAGCTTCTATAGTAACGAAACAACAATAGCTTCTATAGTAACGAAACAACAATAGCTTCTATAGTAACGAAACAACAATAGCTTCTACAGTAACGAAACAACAATAGCTTCTATAGTAACGAAACAACAATAGCTTCTATAGTAACGAAACAACAATAGCTTCTACAGTAACGAAACAACAATAGCTTCTATAGTAACGAAACAACAATAGCTTCTACAGTAACGAAACAACAATAGCTTCTACAGTAACGAAACAACAATAGCTTCTATAGTAACGAAACAACAATAGCTTCTATAGTAACGAAACAACAATAGCTTCTACAGTAACGAAACAACAATAGCTTCTATAGTAACGAAACAACAATAGCTTCTACAGTAACGAAACAACAATAGCTTCTATAGTAACGAAACAACAATAGCTCTATAGTAACGAAACAACAATAGCTTCTATAGTAACGAAACAACAATAGCTTCTACAGTAACGAAACAACAATAGCTTCTATAGTAACGAAACAACAATAGCTTCTATAGTAACGAAACAACAATAGCTTCTATAGTAACGAAACAACAATAGCTTCTATAGTAACGAAACAACAATAGCTTCTATAGTAACGAAACAACAATAGCTTCTACAGTAACGAAACAACAATAGCTTCTATAGTAACGAAACAACAATAGCTTCTACAGTAACGAAACAACAATAGCTTCTACAGTAACGAAACAACAATAGCTTCTATAGTAACGAAACAACAATAGCTTCTACAGTAACGAAACAACAATAGCTTCTATAGTAACGAAACAACAATAGCTTCTATAGTAACGAAACAACAATAGCTTCTATAGTAACGAAACAACAATAGCTTCTATAGTAACGAAACAACAATAGCTTCTATAGTAACGAAACAACAATAGCTTCTACAGTAACGAAACAACAATAGCTTCTATAGTAACGAAACAACAATAGCTTCTATAGTAACGAAACAACAATAGCTTCTAATAGCTCCTAGTAACGAAACAACAATAGCTTCTATAGTAACGAAACAACAATAGCTTCTATAGTAACGAAACAACAATAGCTTCTATAGTAACGAAACAACAATAGCTTCAATAGCTTCTACAGTAACGAAACAACAATAGCTTCTACAGTAACGAAACAACAATAGCTTCTATAGTAACGAAACAACAATAGCTTCTACAGTAACGAAACAACAATAGCTTCTACAGTAACGAAACAACAATAGTTTCTATAGTAACGAAACAACAATAGCTTCTATAGTAACGAAACAACAATAGCTTCTACAGTAACGAAACAACAATAGTTTCTATAGTAACGAAACAACAATAGCTTCTACAGTAACGAAACAACAATAGCTTCTACAGTAACGAAACAACAATAGCTTCTATAGTAACGAAACAACAATAGCTTCTATAGTAACGAAACAACAATAGCTTCCTATAGTAACGAAACAACAATAGCTTCTACAGTAACGAAACAACAATAGCTTCTATAGTAACGAAACAACAATAGCTTCTATAGTAACGAAACAACAATAGCTTCTACAGTAACGAAACAACAATAGCTTCTATAGTAACGAAACAACAATAGCTTCTACAGTAACGAAACAACAATAGCTTCTATAGTAACGAAACAACAATAGCTTCTACAAACGAAACAACAATAGCTTCTATAGTAACGAAACAACAATAGCTTCTACAGTAACGAAACAACAATAGCTTCTATAGTAACGAAACAACAATAGCTTCTATAGTAACGAAACAACAATAGCTTCTACAGTAACGAAACAACAATAGCTTCTATAGTAACGAAACAACAATAGCTTCTACAGTAACGAAACAACAGTAACGAAACAACAATAGCTTCTATAGTAACGAAACAACAATAGCTTCTACAGTAACGAAACAACAATAGCTTCTACAGTAACGAAACAACAATAGCTTCTACAGTAACGAAACAACAATAGCTTCTATAGTAACGAAACAACAATAGCTTCTATAGTAACGAAACAACAATAGCTTCTATAGTAACGAAACAACAATAGCTTCTATAGTAACGAAACAACAATAGCTTCTATAGTAACGAAACAACAATAGCTTCTATAGTAACGAAACAACAATAGCTTCTACAGTAACGAAACAACAATAGCTTCTACAGTAACGAAACAACAATAGCTTCTACAGTAACGAAACAACAATAGCTTCTATAGTAACGAAACAACAATAGCTTCTATAGTAACGAAACAACAATAGCTTCTACAGTAACGAAACAACAATAGCTTCTATAGTAACGAAACAACAATAGCTTCTATAGTAACGAAACAACAATAGCTTCTACAGTAACGAAACAACAATAGCTTCTACAGTAACGAAACAACAATAGCTTCTACAGTAACGAAACAACAATAGTTTCTATAGTAACGAAACAACAATAGCTTCTATAGTAACGAAACAACAATAGCTTCTACAGTAACGAAACAACAATAGCTTCTACAGTAACGAAACAACAATAGCTCTATAGTAACGAAACAACAATAGCTTCTACAGTAACGAAACAACAATAGCTTCTACAGTAACGAAAGAACAATAGTTTCTATAGTAACGAAACAACAATAGCTTCTATAGTAACGAAACAACAATAGCTTCTACAGTAACGAAACAACAATAGCTTCTATAGTAACGAAACAACAATAGCTTCTATAGTAACGAAACAACAATAGCTTCTACAGTAACGAAACAACAATAGCTCTATAGTAACGAAACAACAATAGCTTCTATAGTAACGAAACAACAATAGCTTCTACAATAACGAAACAACAATAGCTTCTATAGTAACGAAACAACAATAGCTTCTACAGTAACGAAACAACAATAGCTTCTATAGTAACGAAACAACAATAGCTTCTACAGTAACGAAACAACAATAGCTTCTACAGTAACGAAACAACAATAGCTTCTAGTAACGAAACAACAATAGCTTCTACAGTAACGAAACAACAATAGCTTCTATAGTAACGAAACAACAATAGCTTCTATAGTAACGAAACAACAATAGCTTCTACAGTAACGAAACAACAATAGCTTCTATAGTAACGAAACAACAATAGTTTCTATAGTAACGAAACAACAATAGCTTCTACAGTAACGAAACAACAATAGCTTCTATAGTAACGAAACAACAATAGCTTCTACAGTAACGAAACAACAATAGCTTCTATAGTAACGAAACAACAATAGCTTCTATAGTAACGAAACAACAATAGTTTCTATAGTAACGAAACAACAATAGCTTCTACAGTAACGAAACAACAATAGCTTCTATAGTAACGAAACAACAATAGCTTCTACAGTAACGAAACAACAATAGCTTCTACAGTAACGAAACAACAATAGCTTCTATAGTAACGAAACAACAATAGCTTCTATAGTAACGAAACAACAATAGCTTCTACAGTAACGAAACAAACAATAGCTTCTATAGTAACGAAACAACAATAGCTTCTACAGTAACGAAACAACAATAGCTTCTATAGTAACGAAACAACAATAGCTTCTACAGTAACGAAACAACAATAGCTTCTACAGCAATGAAACAACAATAGCTTCTATAGTAACGAAACAACAATAGCTTCTACAGTAACGAAACAACAATAGCTTCTACAGTAACGAAACAACAATAGCTTCTATAGTAACGAAACAACAATAGCTTCTATAGTAACGAAACAACAATAGCTTCTATAGTAACGAAACAACAATAGCTTCTATAGTAACGAAACAACAATAGCTTCTATAGTAACGAAACAACAATAGCTTCTATAGTAACGAAACAACAATAGCTTCTACAGTAACGAAACAACAATAGTTTCTATAGTAACGAAACAACAATAGCTTCTAGTAGAAACGAAACAACAATAGCTTCTACAGTAACGAAACAACAATAGCTTCTACAGTAACGAAAACAACAATAGCTTCTACAGTAACGAAACAACAATAGCTTCTACAGTAACGAAACAACAATAGCTTCTATAGTAACGAAACAACAATAGCTTCTATAGTAACGAAACAACAATAGCTTCTATAGTAACAAAACAACAATAGCTTCTACAGTAACGAAACAACAATAGCTTCTATAGTAACGAAACAACAATAGCTTCTACAGTAACGAAACAACAATAGCTTCTATAGTAACGAAACAACAATAGCTTCTAACAGTAACGAAACAACAATAGCTTCTACAGTAACGAAACAACAATAGCTTCTATAGTAACGAAACAACAATAGCTTCTACAGTAACGAAACAACAATAGCTTCTATAGTAACGAAACAACAATAGCTTCTATAGTAACGAAACAACAATAGCTTCTATAGTAACGAAACAACAATAGCTTCTACAGTAACGAAACAACAATAGCTTCTATAGTAACGAAACAACAATAGCTTCTATAGTAACGAAACAACAATAGCTTCTATAGTAACGAAACAACAATAGCTTCTATAGTAACGAAACAACAATAGCTTCTATAGTAACGAAACAACAATAGCTTCTACAGTAACGAAACAACAATAGCTTCTATAGTAACGAAACAACAATAGCTTCTATAGTAACGAAACAACAATAGCTTCTATAGTAACGAAACAACAATAGCTTCTACAGTAACGAAACAACAATAGCTTCTATAGTAACGAAACAACAATAGCTTCTACAGTAACGAAACAACAATAGCTTCTATAGTAACGAAACAACAATAGCTTCTACAGTAACGAAACAACAATAGCTTCTATAGTAACGAAACAACAATAGCTTCTATAGTAACGAAACAACAATAGCTTCTACAGTAACGAAACAACAATAGCTTCTATAGTAACGAAACAACAATAGCTTCTATAGTAACGAAACAACAATAGCTTCTATAGTAACGAAACAACAATAGCTTCTATAGTAACGAAACAACAATAGCTTCTACAGTAACGAAACAACAATAGCTTCTACAGTAACGAAACAACAATAGCTTCTATAGTAACGAAACAACAATAGCTTCTACAGTAACGAAACAACAATAGCTTCTATAGTAACGAAACAACAATAGCTTCTATAGTAACGAAACAACAATAGCTTCTACAGTAACGAAACAACAATAGCTTCTATAGTAACGAAACAACAATAGCTTCTATAGTAACGAAACAACAATAGCTTCTACAGTAACGAAACAACAATAGCTTCTATAGTAACGAAACAACAATAGCTTCTATAGTAACGAAACAACAATAGCTTCTATAGTAACGAAACAACAATAGCTTCTAGTAGTAACGAAACAACAATAGCTTCTACAGTAACGAAACAACAATAGCTTCTATAGTAACGAAACAACAATAGCTTCTATAGTAACGAAACAACAATAGCTTCTATAGTAACGAAACAACAATAGCTTCTATAGTAACGAAACAACAATAGCTTCTATAGTAACGAAACAACAATAGCTTCTATAGTAACGAAACAACAATAGCTTCTATAGTAACGAAACAACAATAGCTTCTACAGTAACGAAACAACAATAGCTTCTACAGTAACGAAACAACAATAGCTTCTATAGTAACGAAACAACAATAGCTTCTATAGTAACGAAACAACAATAGCTTCTATAGTAACGAAACAACAATAGCTTCTATAGTAACGAAACAACAATAGCTTCTATAGTAACGAAACAACAATAGCTTCTATAGTAACGAAACAACAATAGCTTCTATAGTAACGAAACAACAATAGTAACTTCTACAGTAACGAAACAACAATGGCTTCTATAGTAACGAAACAACAATAGCTTCTACAGTAACGAAACAACAATAGCTTCTATAGTAACGAAACAACAATAGCTTCTATAGTAACGAAACAACAATAGCTTCTACAGTAACGAAACAATAGCTTCTACAGTAACGAAACAACAATAGCTTCTATAGTAACGAAACAACAATAGCTTCTATAGTAACGAAACAACAATAGCTTCTACAGTAACGAAACAACAATAGCTTCTATAGTAACGAAACAACAATAGCTTCTACAGTAACGAAACAACAATAGCTTCTATAGTAACAAAACAACAATAGCTTCTATAGTAACGAAACAACAATAGCTTCTATAGTAACGAAACAACAATAGCTTCTATAGTAACGAAACAACAATAGCTTCTACAGTAACGAAAAATAGCTTCTACAGTAACGAAACAACAATAGTTTCTACAGGAACGAAACAACAATAGCTACTATAGTAACGAAACAACAATAGCTTCTACAGTAACGAAACAACAATAGCTTCTATAGTAACGAAACAACAATAGCTTCTACAGTAACGAAACAACAATAGCTTCTATAGTAACGAAACAACAATAGCTTCTATAGTAACGAAACAACAATAGCTTCTATAGTAACGAAACAACAATAGCTTCTACAGTAACGAAACAACAATAGCTTCTATAGTAACGAAACAACAATAGCTTCTACAATAACGAAACAATAGCTTCTAGAGTAACGAAACAACAATAGTTTCTATACTAACGAAACAGCAATAGCTTCCATAGTAACGAAACAACAATAGCTTCTACAGTAACGAAACAACAATAGCTTCTACAGTAACGAAACAACAATAGCTTCTATAGTAACGAAACAACAATAGCTTCTATAGTAACGAAACAACAACAGCTTCTACAACAATTGCTTCTTTTGTAACGAAACAACAATAGTTTCTACAGTAACGAAACAACAATAGCTTCTACAGTAACGAAACAACAATAGCTTCTACAGTAACGAAACAACAATAGCTTCTATAGTAACGAAACAACAATAGCTTCTATAGTAACGAAACAACAATAGCTTCTACAGTAACGAAACAACAATAGCTTCTACAGTAACGAAACAACAATAGCTTCTATAGTAACGAAACAATAGCTTCCATAGTAACGAAACAACAATAGCTTCTACAGTAACGAAACAACAATAGTTTCTATAGTAACGAAACAACAATAACTTCTACAGTAACGAAACAACAATAGTTTCTACAGCAACGAAACAACAATAGCTTCTACAGTAACGAAACAACAATAGCTTCTACAGTAACGAAACAACAATAGCTTCTATAGTAACGAAACAACAATAGCTTCTATAGTAACGAAACAACAATAGCTTCTACAGTAACGAAACAACAATAGCTTCTATAGTAACGAAACAACAATAGCTTCTATAGTAACGAAACAACAATAGCTTCTACAGTAACGAAACAACAATAGCTTCTACAGTAACGAAACAACAATAGCTTCTATGTTAAAGAAACAACAATAGCTTCTACAGCAACAAAACAACAATAGCTTCTATAGTAACGAAACAACAATAGCTTCTATAGTAACGAAACAACAATAGCTTCCATAGTAAAGAAACAACAACAGCTTCTACAACAATTGCTTCTTTTGTAACGAAACAACAATAGTTTCTACAGTAACGAAACAACAATAACTTCTACACTAACGAAAATACAATAGCTTCTACAGTAACGAAACAACAATAGCTTCTACAGTAACGAAACAACAATAGCTTCTACAGTAACGAAACAACAATAGCTTCTATAGTAACGAAACAACAATAGCTTCTGCAGTAACGAAACAACAATAGCTTCTATAGTAACAAAACAAAAATAGCTTCTAAAGTAACAAAAAACAATAGCTTCTTTAGTAACGAAACAACAATAGCGTCTACAATAACGAAACAACAATAGTTTCTACAGTAACGAAACAACAATAGCTTCTATAGTAACGAAACAACAATAGCTTTATAGTAACAAAACAACAATAGCTTCTACAGTAACGAAACAACAACAGCTTCTATAGTAACGAAACAACAATAGCTTCCATAGTAACGAAACAACAATAGCTTCTATAGTAACGAAACAATAGTTTCTACAGCAACGAAACAACAATAGCTTCTATAATAACGAAACAACAACAGCTTCTACAGTAATGAAACATAAATAGCTTCTATAGTAACGAAACAACAATAGCTTCTACATTAACGAAACGAATATAGCTTCTACAGTAACGAAACAACAATAGCTTCCATAGTAACGAAACAACAATAGCTTCTACAGTAATGAAACAACAAGCTTCCATAGTAACGAAACAACAATAGCTTCTGAAGTAAAGAAACAATAATAGCCTCTATAGTAACGAAACAACAATAGCTTCTATAGTAACGAAACAACAATAGCTTCTACAGTAACGAAACAACAATAGCTTCTATAGTAACGAAACAACAATAGCTTCTACAGTAACGAAACAACAATAGCTTCTACACTAACGAAAAACAATAGCTTCAAGAGTAACGAAAACAACAATAGCTTCTACAGTAACGAAACAACAATAGCTTCTATAGTAACGAAACAACAATAGCTTCTACAGTAACGAAACAACAAGCTTCCATAGTAACGAAACAACAATAGCTTCTAAAGTAAAGAAACAACAATAGCTTCTAAAGTAAAGAAACAACAATAGCTTCTATAGTAACGAAACAACAATAGCTTCTACAGTAACGAAACAACAATAGCTTCTACAGTAACGAAACAACAATAGCTTCTACAGTAACGAAACAACAATAGCTTCTACAGTAACGAAACAACAAGCTTCCATAGTAAAGAAACAACAATAGCTTCTAAAGTAAAGAAACAACAATAGCTTCTAAAGTAAAGAAACAACAATAGCTTATATAGTAACGAAACAACAATAGCTTCTATAGTAACGAAACAACAATAGCTTCTATAGTAACGAAACAACAATACCTTCTATAGTAACGAAACAACAATAGCTTCTACAGTAACGAAACAACAATAACTTCTACACTAACGAAAATACAATAGCTTCTACAGTAACGAAACAACAATAGCTTCTATAGTAACGAAACAACAATAGCTTCTATAGTAACGAAACAACAATAGCTTCTACAGTAACGAAACAACAACAGCTTCTATAGTAACGAAACAACAATAGCTTCCATAGTAACGAAACAACAATAGCTTCTATAGTAACGAAACAATAGTTTCTACAGCAACGAAACAACAATAGCTTCTATAGTAACGAAACAACAACAGCTTCTACAGTAATGAAACATAAATAGCTTCTATAGTAACGAAACAACAATAGCTTCTACATTAACGAAACAAATATAGCTTCTACAGTAACGAAACAATTGCTTCTACAGTAACGAAACAACATTAGCTTCTATAGTGAGAAAACAACAATAGCTTCCATAGTAACGAAACAACAATAGCTTCTACAGTAACGAAACAACAATAGCTTCTATACTAACGAAACAACAATAGCTCCTACAGTAAAGAAACAACAATAGCTTCTATAGTAACAAAACAACAATAGCTTCTACAGTAACGAAACAACAATAGCTTCTATAGTAACGAAACAACAATAGCTTCTATAGTAACGAAACAACAATAGCTTCTATAGTAACGAAACAACAATAGCTTCTATAGTAACGAAACAACAATAGCTTCTACAGTAACGAAAAATAGCTTCTACAGTAACGAAACAACAATAGTATCTACAGCAACGAAACAACAATAGCTACTATAGTAACGAAACAACAATAGCTTCTACAGTAACGAAACAACAATAGCCTCTATAGTAACGAAACAACAATAGCTTCTACAGTAACGAAACAAAAATGGCTTCTATAATAACGAAACAACAATAGCTTCTATAGTAACAAAACAACAATAGCTTCTACAGTAACGAAACAACAATAGCTTCTATAGTAACGAAACAACAATAGCTTCTACAGTAATGAAACAATAGCTTCTAGACTAACGAAACAACAATAGTTTCTATACTAACGAAACAGCAATAGCTTCCATAGTAACGAAACAACAATAGCTTCTACAGTAACGAAACAACAATAGCTTCTACAGTAACGAAACAACAATAGCTTCTATAGTAACGAAACAACAATAGCTTCTATAGTAACGAAACAACAATAGCTTCTGCAGTAAAGAAACAACAACAGCTTCTATAGTAACAAAACAAAAATAGCTTCTACAGTAACGAAACAACAATAGCTTCTACAGTAACGAAACAACAATAGCTTCTATAGTAACGAAACAATAGCTTCCATAGTAACGAAACAATAATAGCTTCTACAGTAACGAAACAACAATAGTTTCTATAGTAACGAAACAACATTAACTTCTACAGTAACGAAACAACAATAGTTTCTACAGCAACGAAACAACAATTGCTTCTATAGTAACGAAACAGCAATTGCTTCAACAGTAACGAAAAGACACTAGCTTCTATATTAACGAAACAACAATCGCTTCTACAGTAACGAAAGAACAACAGCTTCTACAACATTTGCTGCTATAGTAACGAAACAACAATAGCTTCTACAGTAACGAAACAACAATAGTTTAACTAAACAGTAAACGAAACAACAATAGCTTCTATAGTAACGAAACAACAATAGCTTCTATAGTAACGAAACAACAATAGCTTCTATAGTAACGAAACAACAATAGCTTCTACAGTAACGAAACAACAATAGCTTCTATAGTAACGAAACAACAATAGTTTCTACAGTAACGAAACAACAATAGCTTCTACAGTAACGAAACAACAATAGCTTCTACAGTAACGAAACAACAATAGCTTCTACAGTAACGAAACAACAATAGCTTCTATAGTAACGAAACAACAATAGCTTCTACAGTAACGAAACAACAATAGCTTCTATAGTAACGAAACAACAATAGCTTCTACAGTAACGAAACAACAATAGCTTCTACAGTAACGAAACAACAATAGCTTCTATAGTAACGAAACACAATAGCTTCTATAGTAACGAAACAACAATAGCTTCTACAGTAACGAAACAACAATAGCTTCTACAGTAACGAAACAACAATAGCTTCTATAGTAACGAAACAACAATAGCTTCTACAGTAACGAAACAACAATAGCTTCTACAGTAACGAAACAACAATAGCTTCTATAGTAACGAAACAACAATAGCTTCTACAGTAACGAAACAACAATAGCTTCTACAGTAACGAAACAACAATAGCTTCTATAGTAACGAAACAACAATAGCTTCTACAGTAACGAAACAACAATAGCTTCTATAGTAACGAAACAACAATAGCTTCTATAGTAACGAAACAACAATAGCTTCTATAGTAACGAAACAACAATAGCTTCTACAGTAACGAAACAACAATAGTTTCTATAGTAACGAAACAACAATAGCTTCTACAGTAACGAAACAACAATAGCTTCTACAGTAACGAAACAACAATAGCTTCTACAGTAACGAAACAACAATAGCTTCTATAGTAACGAAACAACAATAGCTTCTATAGTAACGAAACAACAATAGCTTCTACAGTAACGAAACAACAATAGCTTCTATAGTAACGAAACAACAATAGCTTCTATAGTAACGAAACAACAATAGCTTCTACAGTAACGAAACAACAATAGCTTCTATAGTAACGAAACAACAATAGCTTCTATAGTAACGAAACAACAATAGCAAGTAACGCTTCAACAATAGCTTCTATAGTAACGAAACAACAATAGCTTCTATAGTAACGAAACAACAATAGCTTCTATAGTAACGAAACAACAATAGCTTCTATAGTAACGAAACAACAATAGCTTCTACAGTAACGAAACAATAGCTTCTATAGTAACGAAACAACAATAGCTTCTACAGTAACGAAACAACAATAGCTTCTATAGTAACGAAACAACAATAGCTTCTACAGTAACGAAACAACAATAGCTTTACAGTAACGAAACAACAATAGCTTCTACAGTAACGAAACAACAATAGCTTCTATAGTAACGAAACAACAATAGCTTCTACAGTAACGAAACAACAATAGCTTCTATAGTAACAAAACAACAATAGCTTCTAAAGTAACAAAACAACAATAGCTTCTATAGTAACGAAACAACAATAGCTTCTACAGTAACGAAACAACAATAGCTTCTACAGTAACGAAACAACAATAGCTTCTATAGTAACGAAACAACAATAGCTTCTATAGTAACGAAACAACAATAGCTTCTACAGTAACGAAACAACAACAGCTTCTATAGTAACGAAACAACAATAGCTTCTATAGTAACGAAACAACAATAGCTTCTATAGTAACGAAACAATAGTTTCTACAGCAACGAAACAACAATAGCTTCTATAGTAACGAAACAACAACAGCTTCTACAGTAATGAAACAACAATAGCTTCTATAGTAACGAAACAACAATAGCTTCTACAGTAACGAAACAACAATAGCTTCTACAGTAACGAAACAACAATAGCTTCTATAGTAACGAAACAACAATAGCTTCTATAGTAACGAAACAACAATAGCTTCTATAGTAACGAAACAACAATAGCTTCTGAAGTAAAGAAACAATAATAGCCTCTATAGTAACGAAACAACAATAGCTTCTATAGTAACGAAACAACAATAGCTTCTACAGTAACGAAACAACAATAGCTTCTGTAGTAACGAAACAACAATAGCTTCTACAGTAACGAAACAACAATAGCTTCTACACTAACGAAAATACAATAGCTTCAAGAGTAACGAAACAACAATAGCTTCTACAGTAACGAAACAACAATAGCTTCTATAGTAACGAAACAACAATAGCTTCATAGTAACGAAACAACAATAGCTTCTACAGTAACGAAACAACAATAGCTTCTAAAGTAAAGAAACAACAATAGCTTCTAAAGTAACGAAACAACAATAGCTTCTATAGTAACGAAACAACAATAGCTTCTACAGTAACGAAACAACAATAGCTTCTACAGTAACGAAACAACAATAGCTTCTACAGTAACGAAACAACAATAGCTTCTACAGTAACGAAACAACAATAGCTCTATAGTAAAGAAACAACAATAGCTTCTAAAGTAACGAAACAACAATAGCTTCTATAGTAACGAAACAACAATAGCTTCTACAGTAACGAAACAACAATAGCTTCTATAGTAACGAAACAACAATAGCTTCTATAGTAACGAAACAACAATAGCTTCTATAGTAACGAAACAACAATAGCTTCTATAGTAACGAAACAACAATAGCTTCTACAGTAACGAAACAACAATAGCTTCTACAGTAACGAAACAACAATAGCTTCTATAGTAACGAAACAACAATAGCTTCTATAGTAACGAAACAACAATAGCTTCTACAGTAACGAAACAACAATAGCTTCTATAGTAACGAAACAACAATAGCTTCTATAGTAACGAAACAACAATAGCTTCTATAGTAACGAAACAATAGCTTTCTACAGTAACGAAACAACAATAGCTTCTATAGTAACGAAACAACAATAGCTTTTACAGTAACGAAACAACAATAGCTTCTACAGTAACGAAACAACAATAGCTTCTATAGTAACGAAACAACAATAGCTTCTATAGCTTCTATAGTAACGAAACAACAATAGCTTCTACAGTAACGAAACAACAATAGCTTCTATAGTAACGAAACAACAATAGCTTCTATAGTAACGAAACAACAATAGCTTCTATAGTAACGAAACAACAATAGCTTCTATAGTAACGAAACAACAATAGCTTCTATAGTAACGACAACAATAGCTTCTAAGTAACGAAACAACAATAGCTTCTACAGTAACGAAACAACAATAGCTTCTATAGTAACGAAACAACAATAGCTTCTACATTAGTAACGAAACAACAATAGCTTCTACAGTAACGAAACAACAATAGCTTCTACAGTAACGAAACAACAATAGCTTCTATAGTAACGAAACAACAATAGCTTCTATAGTAACGAAACAACAATAGCTTCTATAGTAACGAAACAACAATAGTTTCTACAGTAACGAAACAACAATAGCTTCTATAGTAACGAAACAACAATAGCTTCTACAGTAACGAAACAACAATAGCTTCTATAGTAACGAAACAACAATAGCTTCTATAGTAACGAAACAACAATAGCTTCTATAGTAACGAAACAACAATAGCTTCTATAGTAACGAAACAACAATAGCTTCTACAGTAACGAAACAACAATAGCTTCTACAGTAACGAAACAACAATAGCTTCTATAGTAACGAAACAACAATAGCTTCTATAGTAACGAAACAACAATAGCTTCTACAGTAACGAAACAACAATAGCTTCTATAGTAACGAAACAACAATAGCTTCTACAGTAACGAAACAACAATAGCTTCTACAGTAACGAAACAACAATAGCTCTATAGTAACGAAACAACAATAGCTTCTACAGTAACGAAACAACAATAGCTTCTATAGTAACGAAACAACAATAGCTTCTACAGTAACGAAACAACAATAGCTTCTATAGTAACGAAACAACAATAGCTTCTATAGTAACGAAACAACAATAGCTTCTATAGTAACGAAACAACAATAGCTTCTAGTAACGAAACAATAGTTTCTACAGTAACGAAACAACAATAGCTTCTATAGTAACGAAACAACAATAGCTTCTACAGTAACGAAACAACAATAGCTTCTATAGTAACGAAACAACAATAGCTTCTACAGTAACGAAACAACAATAGTTTCTACAGCAACGAAACAACAATAGCTTCTACAGTAACGAAACAACAATAGCTTCTATAGTAACGAAACAACAATAGCTTCTACAGTAACGAAACAACAATAGTTTCTATAGTAACGAAACAACAATAGCTTCTATAAACAATAGTTCTACAGTAACGAAACAACAATAGCTTCTACAGTAACGAAACAACAATAGCTTCTACAGTAACGAAACAACAATAGCTTCTACAGTAACGAAACAACAATAGCTTCTATAGTAACGAAACAACAATAGCTTCTATAGTAACGAAACAACAATAGCTTCTACAACGAAACAACAATAACTTCTACAGTAACGAAACAACAATAGCTTCTACAGTAACGAAACAACAATAGCTTCTACAGTAACGAAACAACAATAGCTTCTACAGTAACGAAACAACAATAGCTTCTACAGTAACGAAACAACAATAGCTTCTATAGTAACGAAACAACAATAGCTTCTACAGTAACGAAACAACAATAGCTAACGAAACAACAATAGCTTTGTACAGTAACGAAACAACAATAGTTTCTATAGTAACGAAACAACAATAACATCTACAGTAACGAAACAACAATAGTTTCTATAGTAACGAAACAACAATAGCTTCTACAGTAACGAAACAACAATAGCTTCTATAGTAACGAAACAACAATAGCTTCTACAGTAACGAAACAACAATAGCTTCTATAGTAACGAAACAACAATAGCTTCTATAGTAACGAAACAACAATAGTTTCTACAGCAACGAAACAACAATAGCTTCTACAGTAACGAAACAACAATAGCTTCTATAGTAACGAAACAACAATAGCTTCTACAGTAACGAAACAACAATAGCTTCTATAGTAACGAAACAACAATAGCTTCTATAGTAACGAAACAACAATAGCTTCTACAGTAACGAAACAACAATAGCTTCTATAGTAACGAAACAACAATAGCTTCTACAGTAACGAAACAACAATAGCTTCTACAGTAACGAAACAACAATAGCTTCTATAGTAACGAAACAACAATAGCTTCTAGTAACGAAACAACAATAGCTTCTATAGTAACGAAACAACAATAGCTTCTATAGTAACGAAACAACAATAGCTTCTACAGTAACGAAACAACAATAGCTTCTACAGTAACGAAACAACAATAGCTTCTATAGTAACGAAACAACAATAGCTTCTATAGTAACGAAACAACAATAGCTTACAGTAACGAAACAACAATAGTTTCTACAGTAACGAAACAACAATAGCTTCTATAGTAACGAAACAACAATAGCTTCTATAGTAACGAAACAACAATAGCTTCTACAGTAACGAAACAACAATAGCTTCTACAGTAACGAAACAACAATAGTTTCTATTGTAACGAAACAACAATAGCTTCTACAGTAACGAAACAACAATAGCTTCTACAGTAACGAAACAACAATAGCTTCTATAGTAACGAAACAACAATAGCTTCTATAGTAACGAAACAACAATAGCTTCTATAGTAACGAAACAACAATAGCTTCTATAGTAACGAAACAACAATAGCTTCTATAGTAACGAAACAACAATAGCTTCTATAGTAACGAAACAACAATAGCTTCTACAGTAACGAAACAACAATAGCTTCTACAGTAACGAAACAACAATAGCTTCTATAGTAACGAAACAACAATAGCTTCTACAGTAACGAAACAACAATAGCTTCTATAGTAACGAAACAACAATAGCTTCTATAGTAACGAAACAACAATAGCTTCTATAGTAACGAAACAACAATAGCTTCTATAGTAACGAAACAACAATAGCTTCTATAGTAACGAAACAACAATAGTTTCTATAGTAACGAAACAACAATAGCTTCTATAGTAACGAAACAACAATAGCTTCTACAGTAACGAAACAACAATAGCTTCTACAGTAACGAAACAACAATAGCTTCTACAGTAACGAAACAACAATAGCTTCTATAGTAACGAAACAACAATAGCTTCTACAGTAACGAAACAACAATAGCTTCTATAATAACGAAACAACAATAGCTTCTATAGTAACGAAACAACAATAGCTTCTACAGTAACAAAAAACAGTAGCTTCTACAATAACGAAACAACAATAGCTCCTATAGTAACGAAAAAATAATAGCTTCTATAGTAACGAAACAACAATAGCTTCTATAGTAACGAAACAACAATAGCTTCTATAGTAACGAAACAACAATAGCTTCTATAGTAACGAAACAACAATAGCTTCTATAGTAACGAAACAACAATAGTTTCTATAGTAACGAAACAACAATAGCTTCTACAGTAACGAAACAACAATAGCTTCTACAGTAACGAAACAACAATAGCTTCTACAGTAACGAAACAACAATAGCTTCTACAGTAACGAAACAACAATAGCTTCTACAGTAACGAAACAACAATAGCTTCTAGTAACGAAACAACAATAGCTTCTATAGTAACGAAACAACAATAGCTTCTATAGTAACGAAACAACAATAGCTTCTACAGTAACGAAACAACAATAGCTTCTACAGTAACGAAACAACAATAGCTTCTACAGTAACGAAACAACAATAGCTTCTATAGTAACGAAACAACAATAGCTTCTATAGTAACGAAACAACAATAGCTTCTATAGTAACGAAACAACAATAGCTTCTATAGTAACGAAACAACAATAGCTTCTATAGTAACGAAACAACAATAGCTTCTACAGTAACGAAACAACAATAGCTTCTATAGTAACGAAACAACAATAGCTTCTATAGTAACGAAACAACAATAGCTTCTATAGTAACGAAACAACAATAGCTTCTACAGTAACGAAACAACAATAGCTTCTATAGTAACGAAACAACAATAGCTTCTACAGCAACAAAACAACAATAGCTTCTATAGTAACGAAACAACAATAGCTTCTATAGTAACGAAACAACAATAGCTTCTATAGTAACGAAACAACAATAGCTTCTATAGTAACGAAACAACAATAGCTTCTATAGTAACGAAACAACAATAGCTTCTATAGTAACGAAACAACAACAGCTTCTACAACAATAGCTTCTTTTGTAACGAAACAACAATAGCTTCTATAGTAACGAAACAACAATAGCTTCTACAGTAACGAAACAACAATAGCTTCTATAGTAACGAAACAACAGTAGCTTCTACAGTAACGAAACAACAATAGCTTCTATAGTAACGAAACAACAATAGCTTCTACAGTAACGAAACAACAATAGCTTCTATAGTAACGAAACAACAATAGCTTCTATAGTAACGAAACAACAATAGCTTCTACAGTAGCGAAACAACAATAGCTTTTATAGTAACGAAAACAACAATAGTTTCTATAGTAACGAAACAACAATAGCTTCTATAGTAACGAAACAACAACAGCTTCTACAACAATTGCTTCTTTTGTAACGAAACAACAGCAGCTTCTATAGTAACGAAACAACAATAGCTTCTACAGGAACGAAACAACAATAGCTTCTACAGTAACGAAACAACAATAGCTTCTATAGTAACGAAACAACAATAGCTTCTACAGTAACGAAACAACAATAGCTTCTATAGTAACGAAACAACAATAGCTTCTATAGTAACGAAACAACAATAGCTTCTACAGTAACGAAACAACAATAGCTTCTATAGTAACGAAACAACAAAAGCTTCTACAGTAACGAAACAACATTAGCTTCTATAGTGACAAAACAACAATAGCTTCTACAGTAACGAAACAACAATAGCTTCTATAGTAACGAAAAACAACAATAGCTTCTATAGTAACGAAACAACAATAGCTTCTACAGTAACGAAACAACAATAGCTTCTATACTAACGAAACAAAAATAGCTTCTATAGTAACGAAACAACAATAGCTTCTACAGTAACGAAACAACAATAGCTTCTACAGTAACGAAACAACAATAGCTTCTACAGTAACGAAACAACAATAGCTTCTACAGTAACGAAAAACAACAATAGTTTCTACAGTAACGAAACAACAATAGCTTCTATAGTAACGAAACAACAATAGCTTCTATAGTAACGAAACAACAATAGCTTCTACAGTAACGAAACAACAATAACTTCTACAGTAACGAAACAACAATAGTTTCTACAGCAACGAAACAACAATAGCTTCTACAGTAACGAAACAACAATAGCTTCTACAGTAACGAAACAACAATAGCTTCTATAGTAACGAAACAACAATAGCTTCTATAGTAACGAAACAACAATAGCTTCTATAGTAACGAAACAACAATAGCTTCTATAGTAACGAAACAACAATAGCTTCTATAGTAACGAAACAACAATAGCTTCTACAGTAACGAAACATCAATAGCTTCTACAGTAACGAAACAACAATAGCTTCTATAGTAACGAAACAACAATAGCTTCTATAGTAACGAAACAACAATAGCTTCTATAGTAACGAAACAACAATAGCTTCTATAGTAACGAAACAACAATAGCTTCTATAGTAACGAAACAACAATAGCTTCTATAGTAACGAAACAACAATAGCTTCTATAGTAACGAAACAACAATAGCTTCTACAGTAACGAAACAACAATAGCTTTACAGTAACGAAACAACAATAGCTTATAGTAACGAAACAACAATAGCTTCTACAGTAACGAAACAACAATAGCTTCTATAGTAACGAAACAACAATAGCTTCTACAGTAACGAAACAACAATAGCTTCTACAGTAACGAAACAACAATAGCTTCTATAGTAACGAAACAACAATAGCTTCTACAGTAACAAACAACAAACAGTTTCTACAGTAACGAAACAACAATAGCTTCTATAGTAACGAAACAACAATAGCTTCTACAGTAACGAAACAACAATAGCTTCTATAGTAACGAAACAACAATAGCTTCTACAGTAACGAAACAACAATAGCTTCTATAGTAACGAAACAACAATAGCTTCTATAGTAACGAAACAACAATAGCTTCTACAGTAACGAAACAACAATAGCTTCTATAGTAACGAAACAACAATAGTTTCTTATAGTAACGAAACAACAATAGTTTCTATAGTAACGAAACAACAATAGCTTCTACAGTAACGAAACAACAATAGCTTCTAAAGTAACGAAACAACAATAGCTTCTACAGTAACGAAAGAACAATAGTTTCTACAGTAACGAAACAACAATAGCTTCTATAGTAACGAAACAACAATAGCTTCTACAGTAACGAAACAACAATAGCTTCTATAGTAACGAAACAACAATAGCTTCTACAGTAACGAAACAACAATAGCTTCTATAGTAACGAAACAACAATAGCTTCTACAGTAACGAAACAACAATAGTCTACAGTAACGAAACAACAATAGCTTCTATAGTAACGAAACAACAATAGCTTCTATAGTAACGAAACAACAATAGCTTCTATAGTAACGAAACAACAATAGCTTCTATAGTAACGAAACAACAATAGCTTCTATAGTAACGAAACAACAATAGTTTCTACAGTAACGAAACAACAATAGCTTCTATAGTAACGAAACAACAATAGCTTCTATAGTAACGAAACAACAATAGCTTCTCTATAGTAAACGAAACAACAATAGTTTCTATAGTAACGAAACAACAATAGCTTCTACAGTAACGAAACAACAATAGCTTCTATAGTAACGAAACAACAATAGCTTCTACAGTAACGAAACAACAATAGCTTCTATAGTAACGAAACAACAATAGCTTCTACAGTAACGAAACAACAATAGCTTCTATAGTAACGAAACAACAATAGCTTCTACAGTAACGAAACAACAATAGCTTCTACAACAACGAAACAACAATAGCTTCTATAGTAACGAAACAACAATAGCTTCTACAGTAACGAAACAACAATAGCTTCTATAGTAACGAAACAACAATAGCTTCTACAGTAACGAAACAACAATAGCTTCTATAGTAACGAAACAACAATAGCTTCTATAGTAACGAAACAACAATAGCTTCTATAGTAACGAAACAACAATAGCTTCTATAGTAACAAAACAACAATAGCTTCTACAGTAACGAAACAACAATAGCTTCTATAGTAACGAAACAACAATAGCTTCTATAGTAACGAAACAACAATAGCTTCTACAGTAACGAAACAACAATAGCTTCTATAGTAACGAAACAACAATAGCTTCTACAGTAACGAAACAACAATAGCTTCTATAGTAACGAAAAACAATAGCTTCTACAATAACGAAACAACAATAGCTCCTATAGTAACGAAAAAAGAATAACTTCTACAATAACGAAACAATAGCTTCTATAGTAACAAAACAACAATAGCTTCTTACAGTAACGAAACAACAATAGCTTCTATAGTAACGAAACAACAATAGCTTCTACTAGTAACGAAAACAACAATAGCTTCTATAGTAACGAAACAACAATAGCTTCTACAGTAACGAAACAACAATAGCTTCTATACTAACGAAACAACAATAGCTTCTATAGTAACGAAACAACAATAGCTTCTATAGTAACGAAACAACAATAGCTTCTATACTAACGAAACAACAATAGCTTCTATAGTAACGAAACAACAATAGCTTACAGTAACGAAACAACAATAGCTTCTATAGTAACGAAACAACAATAGCTTCTATAGTAACGAAACAACAATAGTTCTACAGTAACGAAACAACAATAGCTTCTATAGTAACGAAACAACAATAGCTTCTACAGTACAAACAACAATAGCTTCTATGGTAACGAAACAACAATAGCTTCTACAGTAACGAAACAACAATAGCTTCTATAGTAACGAAACAACAATAGCTTCTATAGTAACGAAACAACAATAGCTTCTATAGTAACGAAACAACAATAGCTTCTATAGTAACGAAACAACAATAGCTTCTACAGTAACGAAACAACAATAGCTTCTATAGTAACAGAAACAACAATAGCTTCTATAGTAACGAAACAACAATAGCTCCTACAGTAACGAAACAACAATAGCTTCTACAGTAACGAAACAACAATAGCTTCTACAGTAACGAAACAACAATAGCTTTCTATAGTAACAAACAACAATAGCTTATAGTAACGAAACAACAATAGCTTTATAGTAACGAAACAACAATAGCTTCTATAGTAACAAAACAACAATAGCTTCTACAACAATAGCTTCTATAGTAACGAAACAACAATAGCTTCTACAGTAACGAAACAACAATAGCTTCTACAGTAATGAAACAACAATAGCTTCTATAGTAACGAAACAACAATAGTTTCTATAGTAACGTAAACGAACAACAATAGCTTCTATAGTAACGAAACAACAATAGCTTCTATAGTAACGAAACAACAATAGCTTCTATAGTAACGAAACAACAATAGCTTCTACAGTAACGAAACAACATTAGCTTCTATAGTGACAAAACAACAATAGCTTCCATAGTAACGAAACAACAATAGCTTCTACAGTAACGAAACAACAATAGCTTCTATACTAACGAAACAACAATAGCTTCTACAGTAACGAAACAACAATAGCTTCTATAGTAACGAAACAACAATAGCTTCTACAGTAGCGAAACAACAATAGCTTTTATAGTAACAAAACAACAATAGCTTCTATAGTAACGAAACAACAATAGCTTCTATAGTAACGAAACAACAATAGCTTCTATAGTAACGAAACAACAATAGCTTCTGCAGTAACGAAACATAGCTTCTTCTATAGTAACGAAACAACAATTTTCTACAGTAACGAAACAACAATAGCTTCTATAGTAACGAAACAACAATAAAGCTTCTATAGTAACGAAACAACAATAGCTTCTATAGTAACGAAACAACAATAGCTTCTATAGTAACGAAACAACAATAGCTTCTATAGTAACGAAACAACAATAGCTTCTACAGTAGAAACAACAATAGCTACTAGTAACGAAACAACAATAGCTTCTATAGTAACGAAACAACAATAACTTCTATAGTAACGAAACAACAATAGCTTCTACAGTAACGAAACAACAATAGCTTCTATAGTAACGAAACAACAATAGCTTCTATAGTAACGAAACAACAATAGCTTCTATAGTAACGAAACAACAATAGCTTCTACAGTAACGAAACAACAATAGCTTCTATAGTAACGAAACAACAATAGCTTCTATAGTAACGAAACAACAATAGCTTCTATAGTAACGAAACAACAATAGCTTCTATAGTAACGAAACAACAATAGCTTCTATAGTAACGAAACAACAACGAAACAACAATAGCTTCTACAGTAACGAAACAACAATAGCTTCTACAACAATATCTTCTTTTGTAACGAAACAACAATAGCTTCTACAGTAACGAAACAACAATAGCTTCTACAGTACTGAAACAACAATAGCTTCTATAGTAACGAAACAACAATAGCTTCTACAGTAACGAAACAACAATAGCTTCTATACTAACGAAACAACAATAGCTTCTACAGTAACGAAACAACAATAGCTTCTACAGTAACGAAACAACATTAGCTTCTATAGTGACAAAACAACAATAGCTTCTATAGTAACGAAACAACAATAGCTTCTACAGTAACGAAACAACAATAGTTTCTATAGTAACGAAACAACAATAGCTTCTATAGTAACGAAACAACAATAGCTTCTACAGTAACGAAACAACAATAGCTTCCAGTAACGAAACAACAATAGCTCTATAGTAACGAAACAACAATAGCTTCTACAGTAACGAAACAACAGTTTCTACAGTAACTTCTATAGTAACGAAACAACAATAGCTTCTACAGTAACGAAACAAACAATAGCTTCTATAGTAACGAAACAACAATAGCTTCTACAGTAACGAAACAACACAATTCCTTTATAGTAACGAAACAACAATAGCTTCTACAGTAACGAAACAACAATAGTATAGTAACGAAACAACAATAGCTTCTATAGTAACGAAACAACAATAGCTTCTATAGTAACAAAACAACAATAGCTTCTATAGTAACGAAACAACAATAGCTTCTATAGTAACGAAACAACAATAGCTTCTATAGTAACGAAACAATAATAGCTTCATAGTAACGAAACAACAATAGCTTTCAACAATATTTCTTTGTAACGAAACAACAATAGCTTCTACAGTAACGAAACAACAATAGCTTCTATAGTAACGAAACAACAATAGCTTCTACAGTAACGAAACAACAATAGCTTCTATAGTAACGAAAACAACAATAGCTTCTACAGTAACGAAACAACAATAGCTTCTATAGTAACGAAAAACAACAATAGCTTCTAAAGTAACAAAACAACAATAGTTTCTACAGTAACGAAACAACAATAGCTTCTATAACGAAACAACAATAGCTTTTATAGTAACGAAACAAAAATAGCTTCTATAGTAACGAAACAACAATAGCTTCTACAGTAACGAAACAACAATAGCTTCTATAGTAACGAAACAACAATAGCTTCTATAGTAACGAAACAACAATAGCTCCATAGTAACGAAACAACAATAGCTTCTATAGTAACGAAACAACAATAGTTTTATAGTAACGAAACAACAATAGCTTCTATAGTAACGAAACAACAATAGCTTCTACAGTAACGAAACACATAGCTTCTATAGTAACGAAACAACAATAGCTTCTACATAACGAAACAACATATAGCTTCTACAGTAACGAAACAACAATAGCTTTATAGTAACGAAAACAACAATAGCTCTATAGTAACGAAACAACAATAGCTTCTACAGTAACGAAACAACAATAGCTTCTATAGTAACGAAACAACAATAGTTTCTAAAGTAACGAAACAACAATAGCTTCTACAGTAAAGAAACAACAATAGCTTCTATAGTAACGAAACAAACAATAGCTTCTATAGTAACGAAACAACAATAGTTTCTATAGTAACGAAACAACAATAGCTTCTATAGTAACGAAACAACAATAGCTTCTACAGTAACGAAACAACAATAGCTTCTAAATAGTAACGAAACAACAATAGCTCTATAGTAACGAAACAACAATAGCTTCTACAGTAACGAAACAACAATAGCTTCTATAGTAACGAAACAACAATAGCTTCTACAGTAACGAAACAACAAGCTTCCATAGTAACGAAACAACAATAGCTCTACAAGTAAAGAAACAACAATAGCTTCTAGTAAAGAAACAACAATAGTTTCTATAGTAACGAAACAACAATAGCTTCTATAGTAACGAAACAACAATAGCTTCTATAGTAACGAAACAACAATAGCTTCTATAGTAACGAAACAACAATAGCTTCTACAGTAACGAAACAACAATAGTTTCACAGTAACGAAACAACAATAGCTTCTACAGTAACAAAAAAAACAACGCTCCATAGTAAAGAAACAACAATAGCTTCTATAGTAAAGAAACAACAATAGTTTCTAAAGTAACGAAACAATAGCTTCTATAGTAACGAAACCAACAATAGCTTCTTATAGTAACGAAAACAACAATAGCTTCTACAGTAACGGAACAACAATAGCTTCTATAGTAACAGAAACAACAATAGCTTTCTACAGTAATTGAAAACAACAATAGCTTTACAGTAACAAAAACAAAGCTTCCATAGTAAAGAAACAACAATATTTATATAGTAACGAAACAACAATAGCTTTATAGTAACGAAACAACAATAGCTTCTATAGTAACGAAACAACAATAGCTTCTATAGTAACGAAACAACAATAGC
>NC_134827.1:222912-270510 GCF_004210375.1 Tachypleus tridentatus | reverse complement strand
CGTAAGCAAACTATGTGCTATAATACACCACTTACCAAAATTTAGCTACATTTCAGCTATGTTGTCATGTAATTATGTTTATATAAAGCTACATAAAGCACTTACATAAAGATATGTATTCGTTTCGTATTGAGAGACTATGTTGTCTGTAATTATGCTATATAAAGCTACATAAAGCTACATAAAGAGATGTATTCGTTTCGTATTGAGGAGACTATGTTGTCTTAATAATTATGCTACATAAAGCGACATAAAACTACATAAAGCTACATAAAGGAGATGTATTCGTTTCGTAATTGAGGAGACTATGTTTGTCAATGTATGCTACATAAAGCTACATAAAGAGATGTATTTGTTTCGTATTGAGGAGACTATGTTGTCTGTAATTATGCTACATAAAGCGACATAAAGCTACATAAAGAGATGTATTTGTTTCGTATTGAGAGACTATGTTGTCTGTAATTATGCTACATAAAGCGACATAAAACTACATAAAGCTACATAAAGAGATGTATTCGTTTCATTGAGGAGACTATGTTGTCTGTAATTATGCTACATAAAGCGACATAAAGCTACATAAAGAGATGTATTTGTTTCGTATTGAGAGACTATGTTGTCTGTAATTATGCTACATAAAGCGACATAAAAGCTACATAAAGGCTACATAAAGAGATGTATTCGTTGTATGATGAGGAGACTATGTTGTCTGTAATTATGCTACATAAAGCGACATAAAAGCTACATAAAGAGATGTATTCGTTTCGTATTGAGAGACTATGTTGTCTGTAATTATGCTACATAAAACGACATAAAGCTACATAAAGCTACATAAAGAGATGTGTATTCGTTCGTGATTGAGACTATGTTGTCTGTAATTATGCTACATAAAACGACATAAAGCTACATAAAATTATAAAGAGATGTATTTGTTTCATTATTGAGAGACTATGTTGTCTGTAATTATGCTACTATAAAGCGACATAAAGCTACATAAAAAAGAGATGTATTCGTTTTCGTGATGAGACTATGTTGTCTGTAATTATGCTACATAAAGCGACATAAAGCTACATAAAGAGATATATTCGTTTTGTATTGAGTTATGTCTGTCTGTAACGACTACATAAAGCTACATGAAGAGATGTATTTGTTTCGTATTGAGAGACTATGTTGTCTGTAATTATGCTACATAAAACGACATAAAGCTACATAAAAGAGATGTATTCGTTTCGTGATGAGAGAGACTATGTTGTCTGTAATTATGCTACATAAAGCGACATAAAGCTACATAAAGCGACATAAAGCTACATAAAGCTACATAAAGAGAGTATTCGTTTCGTATTGAGAGAGATATGTTGTCTGTAATTATGCTATATAAACTGACATAAAAGCGACGCTAAAGCTACATAAAGAGATGTATTCGTTTCATTATTGAGAGAGACTATGTTGTCTGTAATTATGCTACATAAAGCAACATAATAAAGCTACATAAAAGAGATGTATTTGTTTCGTGATTGAGGAGACTATGTTGTCTGTAATTATGCTATATAAAGCGACATAAAACTACATAAAGAGATGTATTCGTTTTCGTATTGAGGAGACTATGTTGTCTGTAATTATGCTACATAAAGCGACATAAAGCTACATAAAGAGATGTATTTGTTTCGTATTGAGGAGACTATGTTGTCTGTAATTATGCTACATAAAGCGACATAAAGCTACATAAAGAGATGTATTTGTTTCATTGATTGAGACTATGTTGTCTGTAATTATGCTACATAAAGCGAGCTACATAAAGCTACATAAGAGAGATGTATTCGTTTCGTATTGAAGGAGACTATGTTGTCTGTAATTATGCTACATAAAGCGACATAAAGCTACATAAAGCTACATAAAGAGATGTATTCGTTTCGTATTGAGAGACTATGTTGTCTGTAATTATGCTACATAAAGCGACATAAAAAGCTACATAAAGAGATGTATTCGTTTCGTATTGAGGAGACTATGTTGTCTGTAATTATGCTACATAAAAAAGCTACATATAAAGCTACATAAAGAGATGTATTTGTTTCGTATTGAGACTATGTTGTCTGTAATTATGCTACATAAAAGCGACATAAAGCTACATAAAGAGATGTATTCGTTTCGTTTATTGAGAGACTATGTTGTCTGTAATTATGCTACATAAAGCGACATAAAGCTACATAAAGAGATGTATTCGTTTCGTATTGAGGAGACTATGTTGTCTGTAATTATGCTACATAAAGCGACATAAAGCTACATAAAGAGATGTATTCGTTTCGTATTGAGAGACTATGTTGTCTGTAATTATGCTACATAAAACGACATATAAAAACTACATAAAGCTACATAAAGAGATGTATTTGTTTCTGTATTGAGAGACTATGTTGTCTGTAATTATGCTACATAAAGCGACATAAAGCATACATAAAGCTACATAAAGAGATGTATTCGTTTCGTATTGAGAGACTATGTTGTCTGTAATTATGCTACATAAAACGACATAAAAGCTACATAAAGCTACATAAAGCTACATAAAGAGATGTATTCGTTTCATTATTGAGAGACTATGTTGTCTGTAATTATGCTACATAAAGCGACATAAAGCTACATAAAGCTACATAAAGAGATGTATTCGTTTCATTATTGAGAGACTATGTTGTCTGTAATTATGCTACATAAAGCGACATAAAGCTACATAAAGAGATGTATTCGTTTCGTATTGAGAGACTATGTTGTCTGTAATTATGCTACATAAAGCGACATAAAGCTACATAAAGAGATGTATTCGTTTCGTATTGAGAGACTATGTTGTCTGTAATTATGCTACATAAAGCGACATAAAGCTACATAAATACAAGAGATGTATTCGTTCATTATTGAGAGACTATGTTGTCTGTAATTATGCTACATAAAGCGACATAAAGCTACATAAAGAGATGTATTCGTTTCAGTATTGAGAGACTATGTTGTCTGTAATTATACTACATAAAATAAAGCTACATAAAGAGATGTATTCGTTTCGTATTGAGAGACTATGTTGTCTGTAATTATGCTACATAAAGCGACATAAAAGCTACATAAAGCTACATAAAGAGATGTATTCGTTTCGTATTGAGAGACTATGTTGTCTGTAATTATGCTACATAAAGCTACATAAAGCTACATAAAGCTACATAAAGAGATGTATTCGTTTCGTATTGAGAGACTATGTTGTCTGTAATTATGCTACATAAAAGCTATAACATAAAGCTACATAAAGAGATGTATTCGTTTCGTATTGAGAGACTATGTTGTCTGTAATTATGCTACATAAAACGACATAAAGCTACATAAAGCTACATAAAGAGATGTATTCGTTTCGTATTGAGAGACTATGTTGTCTGTAATTATGCTACATAAAGCGACATAAAGCTACATAAAGAGATGTATTCGTTTCGTATTGAGAGACTATGTTGTCTGTAATTATGCTACATAAAGCGACATAAAAGCTACATAAAGAGATGTATTTGTTTCGTATTGAGAGACTATGTTGTCTGTAATTATGCTACATAAAGCGACATAAAGCTACATAAAGCTACATAAAGAGATGTATTCGTTTCGTATTGAGAGACTATGTTGTCTGTAATTATGCTACATAAAACGACATAAAGCTACATAAAGAGATGTATTTGTTTCGTATTGAGAGACTATGTTGTCTGTAATTATGCTACATAAAGCGACATAAACTACATAAAGCTACATAAAGAGATGTATTCGTTTCGTATTGAGGAGACTATGTTGTCTGTAATTATGCTACATAAAGCGACATAAAGCGACATAAAGCTACATAAAGAGATGTATTCGTTTCGTATTGAGAGACTATGTTGTCTGTAATTATGCTACATAAAGCGACATAAAGCTACATAAAGCTACATAAAGAGATGTATTCGTTTCGTATTGAGAGACTATGTTGTCTGTAATTATGCTACATAAAGCGACATAAAGCTACATAAAGCTACATAAAGAGATGTATTTGTTTCGTATTGAGAGACTATGTTGTCTGTAATTATGCTACATAAAACGACATAAAGCTATAAAACTACATAAAGAGATGTATTTGTTTCGTATTGAGAGACTATGTTGTCTGTAATTATGCTACATAAAGCGACATAAAGCTACATAAAGCTACATAAAGAGATGTATTCGTTTCGTATTGAGAGACTATGTTGTCTGTAATTATGCTACATAAAACGACATAAAGCTACATAAAGAGATGTATTCGTTTTGTATTGAGAGACTATGTTGTCTGTAATTTGCTACATAAAAGCTGAGAGACATATGTTGTCTGTAATTATGCTACATAAAGCGACATAAAAGCGACATAAAGCTACATAAAGAGATGTATTCGTTTCGTATTGAGAGACTATGTTGTCTGTAATTATGCTACATAAAGCGACATAAAGCTACATTATGCGACATAAAGCTACATAAAGCGACATAAAGAGATGTATTCGTTTCGTATTGAGAGACTATGTTGTCTGTAATTATGCTACATAAAGCGACATAAAGCTACATAAAACTACATAAAGAGATGTATTCGTTTCGTATTGAGAGACTATGTTGTCTGTAATTATGCTACATAAAGCGACATAAAGCTACATAAAGAGATGTATTTGTTTCGTATTGAGAGACTATGTTGTCTGTAATTATGCTACATAAAGCGACATAAAAGCTACATAAGCTACATAAAGAGATGTATTTGTTTCGTATTGAGAGACTATGTTGTCTGTAATTATGCTACATAAAGCGACATAAAGCTACATAAAGAGATGTATTCGTTTCATTATTGAGAGACTATGTTGTCTGTAATTATGCTACATAAAGCGACATAAAGCTACATAAAGCTACATAAAGAGATGTATTCGTTTCGTATTGAGAGACTATGTTGTCTGTAATTATGCTACATAAAGCTACATAAAGCTACATAAAGAGATGTATTCGTTTCGTATTGAGAGACTATGTTGTCTGTAATTATGCTACATAAAACGACATAAAAGCTATAAAGCGACATACATAAAGAGATGTATTCGTTTCGTATTGAGAGACTATGTTGTCTGTAATTATGCTACATAAAACGACATAAAGAGACATAAAGCTACATAAAGAGATGTATTCGTTTCGTATTGAGAGACTATGTTGTCTGTAATTATGCTACATAAAGCGACATAAAGCTACATAAAGAGATGTATTTGTTTCGTATTGAGAGACTATGTTGTCTGTAATTATGCTACATAAAGCGACATAAAAGCTACATAAAGCTACATAAAGAGATGTATTTGTTTCGTATTGAGAGACTATGTTGTCTGTAATTATGCTACATAAAGCGACATAAAGCTACATAAAGAGATGTATTCGTTTCTGTATTGAGAGACTATGTTGTCTGTAATTATGCTACATAAAGCGACATAAAGCTACATAAAGCTACATAAAGACATAAAGAGATGTATTCGTTTCGTATTGAGAGACTATGTTGTCTGTAATTATGCTACATAAAGCGACATAAAGCTACATAAAGAGATGTATTTGTTTCGTATTGAGAGACTATGTTGTCTGTAATTATGCTACATAAAGCGACATAAAGCTACATAAAGCTACATAAAGAGATGTATTCGTTTTGAGAGACTATGTTGTCTGTAATTATGCTACATAAAACGACATAAAGCTACATAAAGAGATGTATTCGTTTCGTATTGAGAGACTATGTTGTCTGTGTAATTATGCTACATAGAGATGTATTTGTTTCATTATTGAGAGACTATAAAGCTACATAAAGCGACATAAAGCTACATAAAGAGATGTATTTGTTTCGTATTGAGAGACTATGTTGTCTGTAATTATGCTACATAAAGCGACATAAAGCTACATAAAGCTACATAAAGAGATGTATTCGTTTCGTATTGAGAGACTATGTTGTCTGTAATTATGCTACATAAAGCGACAGCTATAAAGCTACATAAAGAGATGTATTCGTTTCGTATTGAGAGACTATGTTGTCTGTAATTATGCTACATAAGCGACATAAAGCGACATAAAGCTACATAAAGAGATGTATTCGTTTCGTATTGAGAGACTATGTTGTCTGTAATTATGCTACATAAAGCGACATAAAGCTACATAAACATAAAGAGATGTATTCGTTTCGTATTGAGAGACTATGTTGTCTGTAATTATGCTACATAAAGCGACATAAAGCTACATAAAGAGATGTATTCGTTTCGTATTGAGAGACTATGTTGTCTGTAATTATGCTACATAAAAGCGACATAAAGCTACATAAAGAGATGTATTCGTTTCGTATTGAGAGACTATGTTGTCTGTAATTATGCTACATAAAGCGACATAAAGCTACATAAAGAGATGTATTCGTTTCGTATTGAGAGACTATGTTGTCTGTAATTATGCTACATAAAGCGACATAAAGCTACATAAAGCTACATAAAGAGATGTATTCGTTTCGTATTGAGAGACTATGTTGTCTGTAATTTATAAAGCTACATAAAGCTACATAAAGCTACATAAAGAGATGTATTCGTTTCGTATTGAGAGACTATGTTGTCTGTAATTATGCTACATAAAGCGACATAAAGCTACATACATAAAGAGATGTATTCGTTTCGTATTGAGAGACTATGTTGTCTGTAATTATGCTACATAAAGCGACATAAAGCTACATAAAGCTACATAAAGAGATGTATTCGTTTCGTATTGAGAGACTATGTTGTCTGTAATTATGCTACATAAAGCGACATAAAGCTACATAAAGAGATGTATTCGTTTCGTATTGAGAGACTATGTTGTCTGTAATTATGCTACATAAAGCGACATAAAGCTACATAAAGCTACATAAAGAGATGTATTCGTTTCGTATTGAGAGACTATGTTGTCTGTAATTATGCTACATAAAGCGACATAAAGCTACATAAAGCTACATAAAGAGATGTATTCGTTTCGTATTGAGAGACTATGTTGTCTGTAATTATGCTACATAAAGCGACATAAAGCTACATAAAGCTACATAAAGAGATGTATTCGTTTCTGTATTGAGAGACTATGTTGTCTGTAATTATGCTACATAAAGCTACATAAAGCTACATAAAGAGATGTATTCGTTTCGTATTGAGAGACTATGTTGTCTGTAATTATGCTACATAAAGCGACATAAAGCTACATAAAGCTACATAAAGAGATGTATTCGTTTCGTATTGAGAGACTATGTTGTCTGTAATTATGCTACATAAAAGCATAAAACACATAAAGCTACATAAAGAGATGTATTCGTTTCGTATTGAGAGACTATGTTGTCTGTAATTATGCTACATAAAGCGACATAAAGCTACATAAAGAGATGTATTCGTTTCGTATTGAGAGACTATGTTGTCTGTAATTATGCTACATAAAGCATACAAAAAAGAGATGTATTTGCGTTATTGAGAGACATAAAGCTACATAAAGAGATGTATAAAGAGATGTTTCGTATTGAGAGACTATGTTGTCTGTAATTATGCTACATAAAGCGACATAAAGCTACATAAAGCTACATAAAGAGATGTATTCGTTTCGTATTGAGAGACTATGTTGTCTGTAATTATGCTACATAAAGCGACATAAAGCTACATAAAGAGATGTATTTGTTAAAGAGATGTATTGAGAGACTATGTTGTCTGTAATTATGCTACATAAAGCGACATAAATACATAAAGCTACATAAAGAGATGTATTCGTTTCTGTATTGAGAGACTATGTTGTCTGTAATTATGCTACATAAAGCGACATAAAGCTACATAAAGCTACATAAAGAGATGTATTCGTTTCGTATTGAGAGACTATGTTGTCTGTAATTATGCTACATAAAGCTACATAAAGCTACATAAAGAGATGTATTCGTTTCGTATTGAGAGACTATGTTGTCTGTAATTATGCTACAGCGACATAAAGCTACATAAAGCTACATAAAGAGATGTATTTGTTTCGTATTGAGAGACTATGTTGTCTGTAATTATGCTACATAAAGCGACGCTACATAAAGCTACATAAAGAGATGTATTTGTTTCGTATTGAGAGACTATGTTGTCTGTAATTATGCTACATAAAGCGACATAAAGCTACATAAAGCTACATAAAGAGATGTATTCGTTTCGTATTGAGAGACTATGTTGTCTGTAATTATGCTACATAAAGCGACATAAAGCTACATAAAGAGATGTATTTGTTTCGTATTGAGAGACTATGTTGTCTGTAATTATGCTACATAAAGCGACATAAAGCTACATAAAGAGATGTATTTGTTTCGTATTGAGAGACTATGTTGTCTGTAATTATGCTACATAAAGCGACATAAAGCTACATAAAGAGATGTATTCGTTTCGTATTGAGAGACTATGTTGTCTGTAATTATGCTACATAAAGCGACATAAAGCTACATAAAGCTACATAAAGAGATGTATTCGTTTCGTATTGAGAGACTATGTTGTCTGTAATTATGCTACATAAAGCGACATAAAGCTACATAAAGAGATGTATTCGTTTCGTATTGAGAGACTATGTTGTCTGTAATTATGCTACATAAAAGCGACATAAAAGCTACATAAAGCTACATAAAGAGATGTATTCGTTTCGTTTATTGAGAGACTATGTTGTCTGTAATTATGCTACATAAAGCGACATAAAGCTACATAAAGAGATGTATTTGTTTCGTATTGAGAGACTATGTTGTCTGTAATTATGCTACATAAAGCGACATAAAGCTACATAAAGCTACATAAAGAGATGTATTTGTTTCGTATTGAGAGACTATGTTGTCTGTAATTATGCTACATAAAGCGACATAAAGCTACATAAAGCTACGTAAAGCTACATAAAGAGATGTATTCGTTTCGTATTGACAGACTATGTTGTCTGTAATTATGCTACATAAAGCGACATAAAGCTACATAAAGCTACATAAAGAGATGTATTCGTTTCGTATTGAGAGACTATGTTGTCTGTAATTATGCTACATAAAGCGACATAAAGCTACATAAAGCTACATAAAGAGATGTATTCGTTTCATTGAGAGACTATGTTGTCTATAATTATGCTACATAAAGCTACATAAAGCTACATAAAGAGATGTATTCGTTTCGTATTGAGAGACTATGTTGTCTGTAATTATGCTACATAAAGCGACATAAAGCTACATAAAGCTACAAAAGAGATGTATTCGTTTCGTATTGAGAGACTATGTTGTCTGTAATTATGCTACATAAAGCGACATAAATTGATGTATTCGTTTCGTATTGAGAGACTATGTTGTCTGTAATTATGCTACATAAATACATAAAGAGATGTATTCGTTTCGTATTGAGAGACTATGTTGTCTGTAATTATGCTACATAAAGCGACATAAAGCTACATAAAGCTACATAAAGAGATGTATTCGTTTCGTATTGAGAGACTATGTTGTCTGTAATTATGCTACATAAAAGCGACATAAAGCTACATAAAGAGATGTATTTGTTTCGTATTGAGAGACTATGTTGTCTGTAATTATGCTACATAAAAGCGACATAAAGCTACATAAAGAGATGTATTTGTTTCGTATTGAGAGACTATGTTGTCTGTAATTATGCTACATAAAGCGACATAAAGCTACATAAAGCTACATAAAGAGATGTATTCGTTTCGTATTGAGAGACTATGTTGTCTGTAATTATGCTACATAAAGCGACATAAAGCTACATAAAGAGATGTATTCGTTTCGTATTGAGAGACTATGTTGTCTGTAATTATGCTACATAAAGCGACATAAAGCTACATAAAAAGAGATGTATTCGTTTCGTGATTGAGAGACTATGTTGTCTGTAATTATGCTACATAAAGCGACATAAAGCTACATAAAGAGATGTATTCGTTTCGTATTGAGAGACTATGTTGTCTGTAATTATGCTACATAAAGCGACATAAAGCTACATAAAGAGATGTATTCGTTTCGTATTGAGAGACTATGTTGTCTGTAATTATGCTACATAAAGCGACATAAAGCTACATAAAGAGATGTATTCGTTTCGTATTGAGAGACTATGTTGTCTGTAATTATGCTACATAAAGCGACATAAAGCTACATAAAGAGATGTATTCGTTTCGTATTGAGAGACTATGTTGTCTGTAATTATGCTACATAAAGCGACATAAAGCTACATAAAGCTACATAAAGCTACATAAAGAGATGTATTCGTTTCGTATTGACAGACTATGTTGTCTGTAATTATGCTACATAAAGCGACATAAAGCTACATAAAGCTACATAAAGAGATGTATTCGTTTCATTGAGAGACTATGTTGTCTGTAATTATGCTACATAAAGCGACATAAAGCTACATAAAGCTACATAAAGAGATGTATTCGTTTCGTATTGAGAGACTATGTTGTCTGTAATTATGCTACATAAAGCTACATAAAGCTACATAAAGAGATGTATTCGTTTCGTATTGAGAGACTATGTTGTCTGTAATTATGCTACATAAAGCGACATAAAGCTACATAAAGCTACATAAAGAGATGTATTCGTTTCGTATTGAGAGACTATGTTGTCTGTAATTATGCTACATAAAGCGACATAAAGCTACATAAAGAGATGTATTCGTTTCGTATTGAGAGACTATGTTGTCTGTAATTATGCTACATAAAGCGACATAAAGCTACATAAAGAGATGTATTTGTTTCGTATTGAGAGACTATGTTGTCTGTAATTATGCTACATAAAGCGACATAAAGCTACATAAAGCTACATAAAGAGATGTATTCGTTTCGTATTGAGAGACTATGTTGTCTGTAATTATGCTACATAAAGCGACATAAAGCTACATAAAGAGATGTATTCGTTTCGTATTGAGAGACTATGTTGTCTGTAATTATGCTACATAAAGCTACATAAAGCTACATAAAGAGATGTATTCGTTTCGTATTGAGAGACTATGTTGTCTGTAATTATGCTACATAAAGCGACATAAAGCTACATAAAGCTACATAAAGAGATGTATTCGTTTCGTATTGAGAGACTATGTTGTCTGTAATTATGCTACATAAAGCTACATAAAGCTACATAAAGAGATGTATTCGTTTCGTATTGAGAGACTATGTTGTCTGTAATTATGCTACATAAAGCGACATAAAGCTACATAAAGAGATGTATTCGTTTCGTATTGAGAGACTATGTTGTCTGTAATTATGCTACATAAAGCTACATAAAGAGATGTATTTGTTTCGTATTGAGAGACTATGTTGTCTGTAATTATGCTACATAAAGCGACATAAAGCTACATAAAGAGATGTATTTGTTTCGTATTGAGAGACTATGTTGTCTGTAATTATGCTACATAAAGCGACATAAAGCTACATAAAGCTACATAAAGAGATGTATTCGTTTCGTATTGAGAGACTATGTTGTCTGTAATTATGCTACATAAAGCGACATAAAGCTACATAAAGAGATGTATTTGTTTCGTATTGAGAGACTATGTTGTCTGTAATTATGCTACATAAAGCGACATAAAGCTACATAAAGCTACATAAAGAGATGTATTCGTTTCGTATTGAGAGACTATGTTGTCTGTAATTATGCTACATAAAGCGACATAAAGCTACATAAAGAGATGTATTCGTTTCTGTATTGAGAGACTATGTTGTCTGTAATTATGCTACATAAAGCGATTACATAAAGCTACATAAAGAGATGTAGTTTCGTATTGAGGAGACTATGTTGTCTGTAATTATGCTACATAAAGCACATAAACTACATAAAGAGATGTATTTGTTTCGTATTGAGAGACTATGTTGTCTGTAATTATGCTACATAAAGCGACATAAAGCTACATAAAGCTACATAAAGAGATGTATTTGTTTCGTATTGAGAGACTATGTTGTCTGTAATTATGCTACATAAAAGCGACATAAAGCTACATAAAGCTACATAAAGAGATGTATTCGTTTCGTATTGAGAGACTATGTTGTCTGTAATTATGCTACATAAAGCGACATAAAGCTACATAAAGCTACATAAAGAGATGTATTCGTTTCGTATTGAGAGACTATGTTGTCTGTAATTATGCTACATAAAGCGACATAAAGCTACATAAAGAGATGTATTCGTTTCGTATTGAGAGACTATGTTGTCTGTAATTATGCTACATAAAGCTACATAAAGCTACATAAAGAGATGTATTTGTTTCGTATTGAGAGACTATGTTGTCTGTAATTATGCTACATAAAGCGACATAAAGCTACATAAAGAGATGTATTCGTTTCGTATTGAGAGACTATGTTGTCTGTAATTATGCTACATAAAGCGACATAAAGCTACATAAAGCTACATAAAGAGATGTATTCGTTTCGTATTGAGAGACTATGTTGTCTGTAATTATGCTACATAAAGCGACATAAAGCTACATAAAGAGATGTATTCGTTTCGTATTGAGAGACTATGTTGTCTGTAATTATGCTACATAAAGCGACATAAAGCTACATAAAGCTACATAAAGAGATGTATTCGTTTCGTATTGAGAGACTATGTTGTCTGTAATTATGCTACATAAAGCGACATAAAGCTACATAAAGCTACATAAAGAGATGTATTTGTTTCGTATTGAGAGACTATGTTGTCTGTAATTATGCTACATAAAGCGACATAAAGCTACATAAAGCTACGTAAAGCTACATAAAGAGATGTATTTGTTTCGTATTGAGAGACTATGTTGTCTGTAATTATGCTACATAAAGCGACATAAAGCTACATAAAGCTACATAAAGAGATGTATTCGTTTCGTATTGAGAGACTATGTTGTCTGTAATTATGCTACATAAAGCGACATAAAGCTACATAAAGCTACATAAAGAGATGTATTCGTTTCGTATTGAGAGACTATGTTGTCTGTAATTATGCTACATAAAGCTACATAAAGCTACATAAAGAGATGTATTCGTTTCGTATTGAGAGACTATGTTGTCTGTAATTATGCTACATAAAGCGACATAAAGCTACATAAAGCTACATAAAGAGATGTATTCGTTTCGTATTGAGAGACTATGTTGTCTGTAATTATGCTACATAAAGCGACATAAAGAGATGTATATTCGTTTCATTATTGATCAGACTATGTTGTCTGTAATTATGCTACATAAAGCTACATAAAGAGATGTATTCGTTTCTGTATTGAGAGACTATGTTGTCTGTAATTATGCTACATAAAGCGACATAAAGCTACATAAAGCTACATAAAGAGATGTATTCGTTTCGTATTGAGAGACTATGTTGTCTGTAATTATGCTACATAAAGCTACATAAAGCTACATAAAGAGATGTATCTGTTTCGTATTGAGAGACTATGTTGTCTGTAATTATGCTACATAAAAGCTACATAAAGCTACTACATAAAGAGATGTATTCGTTCTGTATTGAGAGACTATGTTGTCTGTAATTATGCTACATAAAGCGACATAAAGCTACATAAAGCTACATAAAGAGATGTATTCGTTTCGTATTGAGAGACTATGTTGTCTGTAATTATGCTACATAAAGCTACATAAAGCTACATAAAGAGATGTATTTGTTTCGTATTGAGAGACTATGTTGTCTGTAATTATGCTACATAAAGCGACATAAAGCTACATAAAGCTACATAAAGAGATGTATTCGTTTCGTATTGAGAGACTATGTTGTCTGTAATTATGCTACATAAAGCGACATAAAGCTACATAAAGAGATGTATTTGTTTCGTATTGAGAGACTATGTTGTCTGTAATTATGCTACATAAAGCGACATAAAGCTACATAAAGCTACATAAAGAGATGTATTCGTTTCGTATTGAGAGACTATGTTGTCTGTAATTATGCTACATAAAGCGACATAAAGCTACATAAAGAGATGTATTCGTTTCTGTATTGAGAGACTATGTTGTCTGTAATTATGCTACATAAAGCGACATAAAGCTACATAAAGCTACATAAAGAGATGTATTCGTTTCGTATTGAGAGACTATGTTGTCTGTAATTATGCTACATAAAGCGACATAAAGCTACATAAAGCTACATAAAGAGATGTATTTGTTTCGTATTGAGAGACTATGTTGTCTGTAATTATGCTACATAAAGCGACATAAAGCTACATAAAGCTACATAAAGAGATGTATTTGTTTCGTATTGAGAGACTATGTTGTCTGTAATTATGCTACATAAAGCGACATAAAGCTACATAAAGCTACATAAAGAGATGTATTCGTTTCGTATTGAGGAGACTATGTTGTCTGTAATTATGCTACATAAAGCGACATAAAGCTACATAAAGAGATGTATTCGTTTCGTATTGAGAGACTATGTTGTCTGTAATTATGCTACATAAAGCGACATAAAGCTACATAAAGCTACATAAAGAGATGTATTCGTTTCGTATTGAGAGACTATGTTGTCTGTAATTATGCTACATAAAGCTACATAAAGAGATGTATTCGTTTCGTATTGAGAGACTATGTTGTCTGTAATTATGCTACATAAAGCGACATAAAGCTACATAAAGAGATGTATTTGTTTCGTATTGAGAGACTATGTTGTCTGTAATTATGCTACATAAAGCGACATAAAGCTACATAAAGCTACATAAAGAGATGTATTCGTTTCGTATTGAGAGACTATGTTGTCTGTAATTATGCTACATAAAGCGACATAAAGCTACATAAAGAGATGTATTCGTTTCGTATTGAGAGACTATGTTGTCTGTAATTATGCTACATAAAGCGACATAAAGCTACATAAAGAGATGTATTCGTTTCTGTATTGAGAGACTATGTTGTCTGTAATTATGCTACATAAAGCTACATAAAGCTACATAAAGAGATGTATTCGTTTCATGCATTGAGAGACTATGTTGTCTGTAATTATGCTACATAAAGCGACATAAAGCTACATAAAGAGATGTATTCGTTTCGTATTGAGAGACTATGTTGTCTGTAATTATGCTACATAAAGCTACATAAAGCTACATAAAGAGATGTATTCGTTTCGTATTGAGAGACTATGTTGTCTGTAATTATGCTACATAAAGCGACATAAAGCTACATAAAGAGATGTATTCGTTTCGTATTGAGAGACTATGTTGTCTGTAATTATGCTACATAAAGCTACATAAAGCTACATAAAGAGATGTATTCGTTTCGTGCATTGAGAGACTATGTTGTCTGTAATTATGCTACATAAAAGACATAAAGCTACATAAAGAGATGTATTCGTTCTGTATAGAGAGACTATGTTGTCTGTAATTATGCTACATAAAGCGACATAAAGCTACATAAAGCTACATAAAGCTACATAAAGAGATGTATTCGTTTCGTATTGACAGACTATGTTGTCTGTAATTATGCTACATAAAGCGACATAAAGCTACATAAAGCTACATAAAGAGATGTATTCGTTTCGTATTGAGAGACTATGTTGTCTGTAATTATGCTACATAAAGCGACATAAAGCTACATAAAGCTACATAAAGAGATGTATTCGTTTCGTATTGAGAGACTATGTTGTCTGTAATTATGCTACATAAAAGCTACATAAAGCTACATAAAGAGATGTATTCGTTTCGTATTGAGAGACTATGTTGTCTGTAATTATGCTACATAAAGCGACATAAAGCTACATAAAGCTACATAAAGAGATGTATTCGTTTCGTATTGAGAGACTATGTTGTCTGTAATTATGCTACATAAAGCGACATAAAGAGATGTATTCGTTTCGTATTGACAGACTATGTTGTCTGTAATTATGCTACATAAAGCTACATAAAGAGATGTATTCGTTTCGTATTGAGAGACTATGTTGTCTGTAATTATGCTACATAAAGCGACATAAAGCTACATAAAGCTACATAAAGAGATGTATTCGTTTCGTATTGAGAGACTATGTTGTCTGTAATTATGCTACATAAAGCTACATAAAGCTACATAAAGCTACATAAAGATATGTATTCGTTTCGTATTGAGAGACTATGTTGTCTGTAATTATGCTACATAAAGCTACATAAAGCTACATAAAGAGATGTATTCGTTTCGTATTGAGAGACTATGTTGTCTGTAATTATGCTACATAAAGCGACATAAAGCTACATAAAGCTACATAAAGAGATGTATTCGTTTCGTATTGAGAGACTATGTTGTCTGTAATTATGCTACATAAAAGCTACATAAAAAGAGATGTATTTGTTTCGTATTGAGAGACTATGTTGTCTGTAATTATGCTACATAAAGCGACATAAAGCTACATAAAGAGATGTATTTGTTTCGTATTGAGAGACTATGTTGTCTGTAATTATGCTACATAAAGCGACATAAAGCTACATAAAGCTACATAAAGAGATGTATTCGTTTCGTATTGAGAGACTATGTTGTCTGTAATTATGCTACATAAAGCGACATAAAGCTACATAAAGAGATGTATTTGTTTCGTATTGAGAGACTATGTTGTCTGTAATTATGCTACATAAAGCGACATAAAGCTACATAAAGCTACATAAAGAGATGTATTCGTTTCGTATTGAGAGACTATGTTGTCTGTAATTATGCTACATAAAGCGACATAAAGCTACATAAAGAGATGTATTCGTTTCGTATTGAGAGACTATGTTGTCTGTAATTATGCTACATAAAGCGACATAAAGCTACATAAAGCTACATAAAGAGATGTATTCGTTTCGTATTGAGAGACTATGTTGTCTGTAATTATGCTACATAAAGCGACATAAAGCTACATAAAGCTACATAAAGAGATGTATTTGTTTCGTATTGAGAGACTATGTTGTCTGTAATTATGCTACATAAAGCGACATAAAGCTACATAAAGCTACATAAAGAGATGTATTTGTTTCGTATTGAGAGACTATGTTGTCTGTAATTATGCTACATAAAGCGACATAAAGCTACATAAAGCTACATAAAGAGATGTATTCGTTTCGTATTGAGAGACTATGTTGTCTGTAATTATGCTACATAAAGCGACATAAAGCTACATAAAGCTACATAAAAGAGATGTATTCGTTTCATTATTGAGAGACTATGTTGTCTGTAATTATGCTACATAAAGCGACATAAAGCTACATAAAGAGATGTATTCGTTTCGTATTGAGAGACTATGTTGTCTGTAATTATGCTACATAAAGCTACATAAAGCTACATAAAGAGATGTATTTGTTTCGTATTGAGAGACTATGTTGTCTGTAATTATGCTACATAAAGCGACATAAAGCTACATAAAGAGATGTATTCGTTTCGTATTGAGAGACTATGTTGTCTGTAATTATGCTACATAAAGCGACATAAAGCTACATAAAGCGACATAAAGCTACATAAAGCTACATAAAGAGATGTATTCGTTTCGTATTGAGAGACTATGTTGTCTGTAATTATGCTACATAAAGCGACATAAAGCGACATAAAGCTACATAAAGAGATGTATTCGTTTCGTATTGAGAGACTATGTTGTCTGTAATTATGCTACATAAAGCGACATAAAGCTACATAAAGAGATGTATTTGTTTCGTATTGAGAGACTATGTTGTCTGTAATTATGCTACATAAAGCTACATAAAGCTACATAAAGAGATGTATTTGTTTCGTATTGAGAGACTATGTTGTCTGTAATTATGCTACATAAAGCTACATAAAGCTACATAAAGAGATGTATTCGTTTCGTATAGAGAGACTATGTTGTCTGTAATTATGCTACATAAAGCGACATAAAGCTACATAAAGCTACATAAAGAGATGTATTCGTTTCGTATTGAGAGACTATGTTGTCTGTAATTATGCTACATAAAGCTACATAAAGCTACATAAAGAGATGTATTCGTTTCGTATTGAGAGACTATGTTGTCTGTAATTATGCTACATAAAGCGACATAAAGCTACATAAAGCTACATAAAGAGATGTATTCGTTTCGTATTGAGAGACTATGTTGTCTGTAATTATGCTACATAAAGCTACATAAAGCTACATAAAGAGATGTATTCGTTTCGTATTGAGAGACTATGTTGTCTGTAATTATGCTACATAAAGCGACATAAAGCTACATAAAGAGATGTATTTGTTTCGTATTGAGAGACTATGTTGTCTGTAATTATGCTACATAAAGCGACATAAAGCTACATAAAGCTACATAAAGAGATGTATTCGTTTCGTATTGAGAGACTATGTTGTCTGTAATTATGCTACATAAAGCGACATAAAGCTACATAAAGAGATGTATTCGTTTCGTATTGAGAGACTATGTTGTCTGTAATTATGCTACATAAAGCGACATAAAGCTACATAAAGAGATGTATTCGTTTCGTATTGAGAGACTATGTTGTCTGTAATTTTGCTACATAAAGCTACATAAAGCTACATAAAGAGATGTATTCGTTTCGTATTGAGAGACTATGTTGTCTGTAATTATGCTACATAAAGCGACATAAAGCTGCATAAAGAGATGTATTAGTTTCGTATTGAGAGACTATGTTGTCTGTAATTATGCTACATAAAGCTACATAAAGCTACATAAAGAGATGTATTCGTTTCGTATTGAGAGACTATGTTGTCTGTAATTATGCTACATAAAGCGACATAAAGCTACATAAAGAGATGTATTCGTTTCGTATTGAGAGACTATGTTGTCTGTAATTATGCTACATAAAGCTACATAAAGCTACATAAAGAGATGTATTCGTTTCGTATTGAGAGACTATGTTGTCTGTAATTATGCTACATAAAGCGACATAAAGCTACATAAAGAGATGTATTCGTTTCGTATTGAGAGACTATGTTGTCTGTAATTATGCTACATAAAGCTACATAAAAGCTACATAAAGAGATGTATTCCTTTCTGTATTGAGAGACTATGTTGTCTGTAATTATGCTACATAAAGCGACATAAAGCTACATAAAGAGATGTATTCGTTTCGTATTGAGAGACTATGTTGTCTGTAATTATGCTACATAAAGCTACATAAAGCTACATAAAGAGATGTATTCGTTTCGTATTGAGAGACTATGTTGTCTGTAATTATGCTACATAAAGCTACATAAAGAGATGTATTCGTTTCGTATAGAGAGACTATGTTGTCTGTAATTATGCTACATAAAGCGACATAAAGCTACATAAAGCTACATAAAGCTACATAAAGAGATGTATTCGTTTCGTATTGACAGACTATGTTGTCTGTAATTATGCTACATAAAACGACATAAAGCTACATAAAGCTACATAAAGAGATGTATTCGTTTTGTATTGAGAGACTATGTTGTCTGTAATTATGCTACATAAAGCGACATAAAGCTACATAAAGCTACATAAAGAGATGTATTCGTTTCGTATTGAGAGACTATGTTGTCTGTAATTATGCTACATAAAGCTACATAAAGCTACATAAAGAGATGTATTCGTTTCGTATTGAGAGACTATGTTGTCTGTAATTATGCTACATAAAGCGACATAAAGCTACATAAAGCTACATAAAGAGATGTATTCGTTTCGTATTGAGAGACTATGTTGTCTGTAATTATGCTACATAAAGCGACATAAAGTGATGTATTCGTTTCGTATTGACAGACTATGTTGTCTGTAATTATGCTACATAAAGCTACATAAAGAGATGTATTCGTTTCGTATTGAGAGACTATGTTGTCTGTAATTATGCTACATAAAGCGACATAAAGCTACATAAAGCTACATAAAGAGATGTATTCGTTTCGTATTGAGAGACTATGTTGTCTGTAATTATGCTACATAAAGCTACATAAAGCTACATAAAGCTACATAAAGAGATGTATTCGTTTCGTATTGAGAGACTATGTTGTCTGTAATTATGCTACATAAAGCTACATAAAGCTACATAAAGAGATGTATTCGTTTCGTATTGAGAGACTATGTTGTCTGTAATTATGCTACATAAAGCGACATAAAGCTACATAAAGCTACATAAAGAGATGTATTCGTTTCGTATTGAGAGACTATGTTGTCTGTAATTATGCTACATAAAGCTACATAAAGAGATGTATTTGTTTCGTATTGAGAGACTATGTTGTCTGTAATTATGCTACATAAAGCGACATAAAGCTACATAAAGAGATGTATTTGTTTCGTATTGAGAGACTATGTTGTCTGTAATTATGCTACATAAAGCGACATAAAGCTACATAAAGCTACATAAAGAGATGTATTCGTTTCTGTATTGAGAGACTATGTTGTCTGTAATTATGCTACATAAAGCTACATAAAGCTACATAAAGAGATGTATTCGTTTCGTGCATTGAGAGACTATGTTGTCTGTAATTATGCTACATAAAGCGACATAAAGCTACATAAAGCTACATAAAGAGATGTATTTGTTTCGTATTGAGAGACTATGTTGTCTGTAATTATGCTACATAAAGCGACATAAAGCTACATAAAGCTACATAAAGAGATGTATTTGTTTCATTGAGAGACTATGTTGTCTGTAATTATGCTACATAAAGCGACATAAAAGCTACATAAAGCTACATAAAGAGATGTATTCGTTTCTGTATTGAGAGACTATGTTGTCTGTAATTATGCTACATAAAGCGACATAAAGCTACATAAAGCTACATAAAGAGATGTATTCGTTTCGTATTGAGAGACTATGTTGTCTGTAATTATGCTACATAAAGCGACATAAAGCTACATAAAGAGATGTATTCGTTTCGTATTGAGAGACTATGTTGTCTGTAATTATGCTACATAAAGCTACATAAAGCTACATAAAGAGATGTATTTGTTTCGTATTGAGAGACTATGTTGTCTGTAATTATGCTACATAAAGCGACATAAAGCTACATAAAGAGATGTATTCGTTTCGTATTGAGAGACTATGTTGTCTGTAATTATGCTACATAAAGCGACATAAAGCTACATAAAGCGACATAAAGCTACATAAAGCTACATAAAGAGATGTATTCGTTTCGTATTGAGAGACTATGTTGTCTGTAATTATGCTACATAAAGCGATATAAAGCGACATAAAGCTACATAAAGAGATGTATTCGTTTCGTATTGAGAGACTATGTTGTCTGTAATTATGCTACATAAAGCGACATAAAGCTACATAAAGAGATGTATTTGTTTCGTATTGAGAGACTATGTTGTCTGTAATTATGCTACATAAAAGCTACATAAAGCTACATAAAGAGATGTATTTGTTCTGTATTGAGAGACTATGTTGTCTGTAATTATGCTACATAAAGCTACATAAAGCTACATAAAGAGATGTATTCGTTTCGTATTGAGAGACTATGTTGTCTGTAATTATGCTACATAAAGCGACATAAAGCTACATAAAGCTACATAAAGAGATGTATTCGTTTCGTATTGACAGACTATGTTGTCTGTAATTATGCTACATAAAGCTACATAAAGCTACATAAAGAGATGTATTCGTTTCGTATTGAGAGACTATGTTGTCTGTAATTATGCTACATAAAGCGACATAAAGCTACATAAAGCTACATAAAGAGATGTATTCGTTTCTTTGTATTGAGAGACTATGTTGTCTGTAATTATGCTACATAAAGCTACATAAAGCTACATAAAGAGATGTATTCGTTTCGTATTGAGAGACTATGTTGTCTGTAATTATGCTACATAAAGCGACATAAAGCTACATAAAGAGATGTATTTGTTTCGTATTGAGAGACTATGTTGTCTGTAATTATGCTACATAAAGCGACATAAAGCTACATAAAGCTACATAAAGAGATGTATTCGTTTCGTATTGAGAGACTATGTTGTCTGTAATTATGCTACATAAAGCGACATAAAGCTACATAAAGAGATGTATTCGTTTCGTATTGAGAGACTATGTTGTCTGTAATTATGCTACATAAAGCGACATAAAGCTACATAAAGAGATGTATTCGTTTCGTATTGAGAGACTATGTTGTCTGTAATTATGCTACATAAAGCTACATAAAGCTACATAAAGAGATGTATTCGTTTCGTATTGAGAGACTATGTTGTCTGTAATTATGCTACATAAAGCGACATAAAGCTACATAAAGAGATGTATTCGTTTCGTATTGAGAGACTATGTTGTCTGTAATTATGCTACATAAAGCTACATAAAGCTACATAAAGAGATGTATTCGTTTCGTTATTGAGAGACTATGTTGTCTGTAATTATGCTACATAAAGCGACATAAAGCTACATAAAGAGATGTATTCGTTTCGTATTGAGAGACTATGTTGTCTGTAATTATGCTACATAAAGCTACATAAAGCTACATAAAGAGATGTATTCGTTTCGTATTGAGAGACTATGTTGTCTGTAATTATGCTACATAAAGCGACATAAAGCTACATAAAGAGATGTATTCGTTTCGTATTGAGAGACTATGTTGTCTAAAATTATGCTTCTTGCAAGTGTTTACCAGTATTTTCTGAGCACTTGATTTATAATACAGCTTAAGAACATTCCAAGGATCTACGATAAGGTCAAAGGGAGTCAGCGGCTGAAACCGTTAGGTTTCAGTTTTGTGCTTAACTACAAACAACCAACACAATGTAAATGTTTGATTTTTTTAAGTTATTAACCGAAGAAAATTAAAGTTAGGGCGCTTTAAGACCAGTTAAATACAAGTAGTATTTAAATATTTGGAACATGTAAAAACAGTTCTATTAAAACAAGAGAAGACAATATCTCATAATATTATTAATGTGCTCACAATCGACGACGAACAGCTCAAAATACATCATTACACACACAATATAAACAAATGCAACGAGTAGACGTCCAGTTGAAGTACTCAATGTTTATCATCAAATAATTTAGACATTTTGAGGTCCGATTGAATTTAAGATGATAAATAAATAAATTCAAGTTTGTCACTCATGCACAAACAATCTGATGTGGCGAATGCCAGAAACACTCGGGTTTTAAATTTATGAGATTCTGTTAAAGTGTGGCCCGGCATGACCAGGTGGGTTAGGGCGTTCGACTCGTAACCTGAGAGTTGCGGGTTAGAATCCCCGTCGCACCAAACATGCTCGCCACTTCAGCTGTGTGGGCGTTATAATGTGACTGTCAATCCCATTATTCGTTGGAAAAAGGGCAACCCAAGAGTTGGCAGTTGGCAGTAGGTGGTGATGACTAGCTGCCTTCATCTAGTCTTACACTACTAAATTAGGGACGGCTATCGCAGATAGCCCTCGTGTAGCTTTGTGCGAAATTCAAAAACAAAAACAAACAAATTTGCGCAAAATTAAAAAAACCCATAAATAAACTTATCAAAGTGTAGAATTCAAAATTATTGTAATTATTAGTGAATAAAAAAGGTAATTTTATTCTGTTTAATTCATCACAGATGAGGTTATCCACTCTTATCTATTTTCTAATAACAGGAGGGTAATAATAGTGCTAATGTCAGTGTCAACATGAAGCAATCTTACCTCAGACATCGTTTGTGACGTTTACTGTTTTTTTTTCTAAATAATTTTGAAATAAAATCGTAAGATTACATAACATTCATTGCAATACGCTAAGTTAGGAGAAACTTGCATCAAATACGATATAACAGGGTAAATAAAGTAATTAAAAATTGATGTCCCAATCCTTCAAACTCAAAATGATTAATCAAAGTTTCTTATCAGCATTTACACTAATATCAAGTGATTTGTATAATATATAAATTATACCAAACACCATCGATATTAGTTTGGTACACAATTTAAATAAGTGAAACAAAAGTTGTTATAGATTTAGATTAGATAACAAAGCTATTAAAGAAGTTTGAAGGATTTAGAGAACATATAATTAAACATTAATGTAAATTACCACAACATGAATGAGGAGTTTAAGATCTTGAAGTTACCACAGCGTGAATAAATGATTTGAAATTTTGATGTTATTATAGCACTAATAAGTGATTTAAAATGCTAAACTGGTGTTATCACAGTGTGCATAAATGATCTAAGATTTGGATGTTACTTCAATACGAATAAATGATTTCACGTTTTGATGTTATTGTAGCATCGATAAATGTTCTAAGCCTTTAAAGTATCACATCAGGGATAAACATTCTAAGAACTTGATGTTAGCATATCGTGGATAAACTACTTGATCTTATCGCACCATGCATAAGATGTTTAAGAATTAGGTGTTACAACAGCATAAAGATTTTGATCTTAATGTAGTATGGATAATTAACTTAAACGTTTGATGTATTTGAACAAAATGATAGCTTCAAAATTATACGAAAAAAATACCGTGATTTTTTTTTACAAAATACTGTATGATACATAAACTTATATGCTTAGCAAATAAAACGTATTCCAAGTATTTCAATCCTCAATTTATCAAGTAGTTTCTTATCCCATTCATAACAAGCAAAATCTACATATTGCTTTTTGTGTGAAATGGAATTAGAGACCATTTAACCAATAGAGTCACAAAACCGCGGGTAACTAGCTCTATAAATAATTAAAATAAATTAAAATGTGTTAAAAATCTGACGTGATATATCAGTAACTCAAAGGTTAAAAACTTTAAAATATTCATACTTGATATGGGAACGTAAAAGTAAAAAAGAAACTCGTTTCCAAGACAATTAGGCTTACAATTAAGGGTAACTTATGTGGAAAAACTAATCCACATCTAGTGTTTAGTCATCTTATAACCTTGGTATGATCTTAAGTCTACCGTTCCTTCACTTGTCAGCAGGAAAGTTTTCTGTGTTCTAAGGTAAGTAATATCACACAGCGAAGAAGTCTCATTTTGTTAGATTTCTCGAGGGAAATAAAAACGCTATATTAGAATAACAACGCTCACTCAACGCCAATATTTCCTGGGTCCTAGGAGAATTGAGGTGACCGTTACTACGATGTATTATACAGAAGGGAACTTTCCATAGGCAGCATATACGCGAAATGTAAATCTTATAATGATTAAGAAGAAGTCTTGAAGCTGCCTTCATTTTGTATTCTACTTTGTTATTAAAAAAGATTTTTGTTTATTCCCCCCCCCCCCCCCCCAAAAGTAGTTTTGATCATCATTCTATGAAACGCCACGTTCTTGAAATCATTTAAACGTCATTTAAAGTTTAACTTTTGAGCCATTACTTTCGTATACTTTTAGAATGTAGCTATTTTGTTAGTTAAGGTCAAGGTTTCGATATGAAAATAATTTATATTCGTCAAAATGGTTTATATTTTACTGAAATTGAGTTTCTTTCGATATGACCCTTGAAAGTGTTCGCAGTAATAGACATAACGAAGCAAATAATCAATTTATCAAAGAAGTGGCAAGTGTAACAACTATTAAATATTTGATTTCATTCCTTTTTATATTCCATGAAGAGATTTATATACTATTGTTTGTTTTTTGAATTTCGCGTAAAGCTACTCGAGTGTTATCTGTGTTAGCCGTCCCTAATTTAGCAGTGTAAGACTAGAGGGAAGGCAGCTAGTCATCACCACCCACCGTCAACTTTTGGGCTACTTTTTTACCAACGAATAGTGGGATTGACCGTAACTTTATAACGCCCCCACGGCTGGGAGGGCGAGCATGTTTGGTGAGACCGGGATTCGAACCAGCGACCCTCGGATTACGAGTCGAACGCCTTAACACGCTTGGTGATGCCGGGCCCAGTATTATAGCATTTATGCCATATGATAACTTTATGAGCCAAGTGACGAACAGAAGTCATGATTGTAAAGGGCATGATACTACTCATTTTTTAAATAAAAATACACGTAATAAAAGCACTAAATCATGGCAACAATGCCAGCACACATGTGAAACTACCACTGTGATTGGTTGTATTTTAGCTACCACTCGTTGCGTATCTTCAGATTTGAAAATACAGTGACTTTTGATTTTTTTTTTTAATTATGCATGTGTGTGTGTGTTTTTTTCTACTCATTAGTAGCCACATTGGGCTATCTGCTGAGTTCATCGAGGGGAATCGAACCCCTGAGTTAAGCGTTGCAAATCTGTAGACTTAGCGCTATACCAGCGGGGGACTTATGTTATGCAACTTGTCTTCAAAAGGTTTTTTTTTTAATGAACTACAAGACTGTATATTTGACTTGCGCGAACCTTTAGTGTTGATACAAGTGAAACATTCATTCATTCATTATTAACTACAGTTTTAATTTGGTCCGAGCATTTCAGAAACGTAGGACTCACATCTACTTAAAGGTTTTTGAAGAGGAAGATTTGACATTACTTTGTATTATTACATAAGAATGACCCATCATTTTATGTCTCCTACTGTGGTAGAAATGTAACAGACACTTTCAGTAAAGATTGGTTTCAACCATAGAAAAAGTAAAACGAAACGTTAAGACACCACAGTTGACGTTTTCTTTTCTTTTTTTTTGTATGTAGTTGGGCTCGGCATAGCCGGGTGTGTTCAGGCGTTCAACTCCTAATCTGAGGGTTGCGGGTTTGAATCCCGGTCGCACCAAACATGCTCGTACTTTCAGCCGTGGGGGCATTATAATGTGACCGTCAATCCCACTATTCGTTGGTAAAATTGTAGCTCACGAGTCGGCGATGGGTGGTGATGATTAGCTGCCTTATTTTACACTATTAAATTAAGGACGGTTATCGCAGATAGCCCGCGTGTAGTTTTACGCGAAATTCAAAACAAACAATCATGGAGTCTACCTAAATCATCTATAAAGGAAACACTACAAGAAGTATTTTAATCCACAGATAGAAGCAAAACTTTACTATCTTGTTCTCGGGATGTGTTGTTTTATAAAGCGAAATTACGGCCCGGCATGGCCTAGCGCGTAAGGCGTGCGACTCGTAATCCGAGGGTCGCGGGTTCGCGCCCGCGTCGCGCTAAACATGCTCGCCCTCCCAGCCGTGGGGGTGTATAATGTGACGGTCAATCCCACTATTCGTTGGTAAAAGAGTAGCCCAAGAGTTGGCGGTGGGTGGTGATGACTAGCTGCCTTCCCTCTAGTCTTACACTGGTAAATTAGGGACGGCTAGCACAGATAGCCCTCGAGTAGCTTTGTGCGAAATTCCAAAAAACAAACAAACAAACAAATAAAGCGAAATTAGCGGTCGGTATCTCAGATTGCAAGTCGAGCGCCCTAACCACGTGGTTAGGCGGGGCACTTTCATGTTGGAGAAACAAAGATGAAATGGACAGAAACTACCGTCCCTCGCTGGTAAATCTACGGATTTACAGCGCTAAGAATAGGGAGTTTGATTACCTTCGGTGGACTCAGCAGACAGCCCGATGTGGCTTTACTATAAGAAAACACACACACACAGGAACTACCTAGTTTGGAGTAATATTAGAGGAAAATATCTCGGAGGACTAATATTAAGAAATAGATATCAGATATCAAAATACATCACAAGCAAAAAAACGCACGAGCAAAGTTGTGCATGCCTATTGCTATTACGCGCTTGTTTGTCTGAAAGTTTCCCATTGTGAAACAAACTATCCAACACAGCTTAAACGTGGTGCGAACGAATTGTAAAGCAGCAAATTATCAGAAAAGCGACATTAGGTAGTTATTGTTGTTAATGTTACAGTACAGTTCTCCTTTAACCGCTAAACTTAAGCTTAAAACAGGAAATTTATCAGAATAATTATTTTAATGTTAATTGTAGTTTTGCTTACGTTCCTGTGTTGCATTCTCTCAGCAACTTTCAATTTAATTACAGAAACTTTTCATATGTATATATCGTAGGAATCTCACTGCTTATTTTGTCTTATGGCGTTTTGTCTTGTAGCAGTTTATTACATGAATGTAATATCGTGTATTAATCTGGTGGTTAGAGTGCTCGACTCACAATCCATATTACTGAACATACTCGCCCTTACAGCCGTGGGAACGTTATAAAATGAAAGTAAATCTCTTTATTTTTTAGAAAATGAAGAGCCGAAGAGTTAGTGGTGAGTGGTGTTGAATAGATGCTTTCTCTGTAGACTATTTCAGATAGCTTTTGCGTGACTTTGTGCGAAATTAAAAAAACAAACATATTTATCTGCTATAAATTACACTTTACCAGCGTAGCTAGATTCTTTCAAGCCTCATGCATAACAGTACAACTCTTAACTCTAGTTATTTCCGTACTAATAACATTTCTTATATAATTAATCAAGAAAAATGCATCGTAATGGCTCTATTGCAAGGCGATATGCTTTATATTAATAATTAGGCTGTAAATTCCATAGTCGCCTTATAATCGGGGTCGACCACAGGCCCTTCCTTCTACTCTAGTCTTTTGCATTCCTGGATGTACAGATAGCAATAGTCTATGCTTGAGTGACAAATGTTCGCTCAAGGTCATCGCTAATTCCTGCAATAATCTAATTTCAGGCTGTTAAGTTATAGTACCCAGTTTACGGACCTGAAAGAAAGGATGTTATAACACTCAATTGTTTCACTTTCCCATGGTTTCTGAAAATGGAAATCACCTTATATTCGAAGTCGCCTTATAATCGGGACATTACGGTAATCTTTTTATGTAATAAATCAACCCAAAAAGCTTAATTCAAAAAATAAGTAACTGTACTGTGGAAAATTATACAAGCAAATAAAGCAGTATCACGTTTGGACTCCAAAGAAAAAAACTTTCAATAATTTACTGTTATAAGTATTTCACAGAATCGTATTTTTAGAGTTTTGTGCTAGCGTGCGGTGCTAAACATTTTTGATTATGTTAGCATTCAGTTGTTTTGAGGTATCGTATGACAACCGGTAGGCGCACTTTTCTCTGTTTCTTTTATTTTTCAGTGCAAAACTGCATAATGAGCTTGTGATGACCGTGAAGAATTAAGCACAGAATTCTATATAAACCCTATAGCTTGTCGCAGACCCACAAGGAGTTTTGTTTGTTCGCTTCTTTAATTTTTCGCCAAAATACAATAGACCAATCTTCGCTTGTCTTCCTTGATTTTGAATTTATTTTTACATTACATTATTGCCACTCAATTCCATTAAGGAACATAAGGCCGCAATCACTGCGGTTTCTTGAACATGTTTTTAAGTGAGTAGGTTGTTAGCCCACTGCACCTAGCCGTCCCTAATTTAGTAGTGTAAGACTAGAGGGAAGGCAGCTAGTCATCACCACCCACCGCCAACTCTTGGGCTACTCTTTTACCAACGAATAGTGGGATTGACCGTCACATTATAACGCCCCCACAGCTGAAAGGGCGAGCTGTTTAGTGCGACGCGAATGCGAACCCGCGACCCTCAGATTACGAGTCGCATGCTTTAACGCGCTCGGCCATGCCGGGCACTTTGAATTGATAGATTAGAGAAAAAGTCGCTTGTTAACAATATCAACCTCCAACTCTTAGACTTATGCTTTATCGAAAAGGTTTCACATTTTAATACCTCTACAGCTGAAAATGTTAGCATGTTCGGCGGCAGGATTCGAACCACGATTCCAAGATTAATAGTTTGGTGCCTTAACCATCAGACATGAAAGGCCTATGACAACAACAACAATAACAAAAAAAAACAGTTCAAGAAAAAGTGAATATTATTACTTGTATATATGCTTATTCTCCATCATGGTAATACAATAGTAAATTACGAAATAGTAAACCTGAAGAAAGCAAATCAATGCTTTGTTGAACAATGTTGTATTTATTTCTCTAGACGAAATACTTCTCATGATGCAAAAAATCGTCCTCAATTGACTAATGGATATTGTTGCCATCTAGTGTTAGAACAACACATTAAGTTAACTTTATCTTAAGCCCAAAAAAATAAATTTGTTATCGTTACAAAGAGTATTTTCACAGGATAAATTATTGCTAATTTAGTATTATTAGTATTTTGTTATATAGTATTATAGTTATAGTTATATAGTTATAGTATTAGTATTTAATTATTAGTATTCTGTTATCTTAAAAAGGATTCCACCCCAAAAGCAGTTTCTTATTATTTTGCATGTACTTTACACCAATGTTAGATCAATTATACTAAATATAACGCTTGTATATTATAATAACGAATAAATTAACGACATTTTGTTTCGAATTAATTGAAATTAACCTCTTAGTTAAATCACTTTCAAATATGAAAACTTAGAAAAGAAAATTAGAAACGTTTGTCAAGTATAATTCTAAACTTCCTCGTGTAAGTAAATACAGACTTTTATTGTTAGGTTAATTCGAACTTCTTCTGAAAACGTCATTACGTTTAACCTTAATAATGTTATGCCATATACTATTTTATTACCAACAACATCTAATGAACTTTCAATGTTAAAGCTTAAATGCTGAAAGCCAGAGAAACATTATAAATCAATAGACCAAGAATCTGTAATAAAAATCACGTTAACTGCAAATTTGTTTTTGCATTCCTTTTAATTTGGTCATCTCAGATTCAAAATGAGAGAAGTGTAAAAATATGATTTGTACCAGTTGAGAAGAATGTGGAGAGAAACATCTATAATTAGCATTAAACTTATCGCAAATGTCAGGTCTTACCAACTTCACCCACCAGACTTTCGAAACTCTAATGAACCAATACAAAGCTTTCAATATTTCAAGAAACAATGAGTATTCTTAAGTCAACAGTATTTAATGTTAAATACATCTCTCCGTTTACTTTTAATTAACAGATCAATAAACTTTAAACGCAAAGATATTTAACGAAACAACACCAAAATTCAATATTAAAAAAACAATCAATGTCTTTTCTTTAAAGTTTCGTGATGCTTGAAGTTGATAACATGCTATTCTATACGTTAACACACTAACCAACTTCAGAGACCATGTTTTTCAACAATTTAACGGAATGATGAATACTTGAAATGCTTCGTATGTCTCTAGTTGCAATTGGATAAGGCCCGGCATGGCCAAGCGCGTTAAGGCGTGCGACTCGTAATCTGAGGGTCGCGGGTTCGCATTCCCGTCGCGCCAAACATGCTCGCCCTTTCAGCCGTGGGGGCGTTATAATGTGACGGTCAATCCCAATATTCGTTGGTAAAAGAGTAGCCCAAGAGTTGGCTGTGGATGGTGATGACTAGTTGCCTTCCGTCTTGTCTTACACTGCTAAATTAGGGACGGCTAGCACAGATAGCCCTCGAGTAGCTTTGTGTGAAATTGAAAAACAAAAACAAACAATTAAATTAGATAATGATTTCAAGTTTTACGTCTTAACTAGCATCTCCTTTCCATCTCGTGAAAACGAGACCTTTAAACAACGAATCGAAACAGAAGGGATTTTGTAAGTAAGAACTGATTACATAAACAGTGACAAAAATATTTAATTGTATTTTTCACAAAGATGGATAACGTATACGAATTACCCCCCTCCCCAGATAAAGCATTAACTGAAGAACAAAAAAATGAGGTTTCTTTTCTAGGAATCGTTCATCTCAGAATATTTTCGCGTATTCTTGTGACAAAATATTTGATAACACTGAAAATACTCTGAAGACCGTGCAAGTTAGTGTAAATATGGGGAGTGAATTTTTCACCAAAAAATTATTGAAGATGACTCTCGTGGCGTCGCACTTTTTATTTGTTTGCGTGTGAGCGCAAACTTACGCAATGGGCTATTTGCAGTGTGCCCACGGCTATATTGATTCCCGAATTTTCGTGTTATAAATCTTTTAAGCTCACAGTTGAGCCATCATAAGGGATTTGTTTTTATACTATTCTATTCACGACAAATATGAATTTCTTTTATTACAAGTTACAGTTTTTACAGCGAGAGAGAATATTTTCAAAACAGAGAGGACGTTTTGATAAGTAATGTGATTCATTCTTAAGTACACCAGTGAGTTAAACGTCGTTGATGTTTTCAAAATGTTCTTATTTACTGCAAAAGACGAAACTTGTAGTAAAATGATACTTATTGTCGATACTTAAAATTAAAATGAACTGTTGATAATGTACTCAGATACAAGGCATTTAATAAATTAATTACCTATTAATACACAACAAATTTTCTTAGCATCGCAGTAAATTTGTGTCTGATAGTGCTACTCAATTATATTTCGAGTCGAAGTTCACTCGTGTCCCCAGTGTGGAAAAGCGGCAAGTATACGGACTTACAACGCAACAATCCATGCAATCTTCTCTAGCGGTGACGGTGTAACATGCAAGCCAGAACACAGGACCACTGGAAAGGCAGCTTCGATGAGCTAATATTGAGGTACCGACAACGCTGTTTTAAGGTTTTTATATTTATGTAAATCTATGTAAGTTATCCTTGGTTTGTTGTAATGTCAGAGGTGCGCTTCATACTGCTAAGGATTGGAAGAGTGCTGCCTTCGTAATGATGTCACATGAAGGCAGCACTTGCTACTCTAGCAGTAATGCCGGACTTAACTTCAGCAATACTGGATTTAGGTGGTGATTTAGCTGATGATGAAACAAAAGTCACAAATCCCTGGTTTCAATATAAGATTTTTTACACTAGTTTTGGGTTTACGAAGATGAGGTGTTGATGATACAAAAGGACTTGAACATTGTGGTTTATATACGAATGTATATCTTTATTTTCGACAGTTCTGAATGTATGTAGTTGTGTTGTGTAGTTGGCAATTGGAGAAGGACTGAATACTCTTATTTATCTGGGAATATAAATCTTTATTATCTTTACTTCAGGTAGTTGTGTACGTAGTTGTGATAAGGCTTTTATAACAAATGTACAAATTAATTTTTGTAGCTCACAATGCACGTAGATGTATAATTGGTGGTAAGACTTTTAATATCAATGTAAGATTTTATTTTCTGTGCTTCTACTTGCTTGTAGTACTGTAGCCAGTTATGTATAAAAAAAGGCTTCCACGAAAATGAATGTTTTGTTAGCTATAGTTCTATTGCCCCACCTAAAAATTGTTTTAACTTGACTTTTTACTATTTGATTTACAAAGCTGCAGCCCCCCTCGGTGGTTCGGCGGTAAGTTTACGGACTTCCAATGCTAAATTCTGGGGCTCAATTCTTTGCAATGAACACAGCAGATGACCAACCCAACGTGACGTTGCTTTACAACAAACACCAACAATAGCACAACTGTAACCTTAAATAGCCAAAGCTAATCCCTATAAATGTGTTCCTTTAAGATACATTTAAATTCAGTGTTTTCGAAGATAGATCTGCCAAATAAATAATATGAAGATCGCGGGTTCGAATCCTGTCGCACCAAACATGCTCGCCCTTTCAGTCATGGGGGTGTTATAATGTGCAGTTAATCCCACTATTCGTTGGCAAAAGAGTAGCCCAAGAGTTGATAGTGAGTGGTGATGAGAAGCTGCCTTCCCTCCAGTCTTATACTGCTAAATAAGACACGGCTAGCGAAGATAGCCCTCGTGTAGCTTTGTGCGAAAATAAAAACAAAACAAAACATACAAAAGCCAAATAAATTTAAAAATGTCTTCAGCCACTGCAATGATAAAGCCTTATCAAGTGACATCATCTTGAGGAACGATGGTGTTTATTGATAACTTTTCTCGAGGAATCCTTCCCTACACTTTCATAAAATAAAGAAACAGATGACACATGAGAGGAAAATTTTTCAAAAGATATATGCATATTCTAAAAAACTAGCTTATCAGCCCGAGTTGATTTTGCTCAGAAAGGCGGCCATTTTGAACAGTATTAAAGCTGTAATTATTCCGCAAAAATGTTATTTTTCTTTCTTTAATTCTGTTAACATGCGTTAGCTTGTTAAATATATACTTTTTGCAATTCTTCAGTTGCTTCGTGTGGGAGAGTGCTCAGTATAGTTTCTTCTCTTCAAAACTGGATCTTCTAGGTGTGTACATGTGCGTCTTTCAATAATTAATTCCAGTATTATGATTAGTTATGATTTAATTATCAATGATATGATACAGACAGTGTTAACATTTTTGGTATTAACATAAAAAAATTAAAAATTTCGATAACTGTTTATATAAAAAAGGCCTCAAGTCCTTGAAATTATTTTAGCTAATAATATTTCAAATTATTGCATTTTGAAAAAGTGACCATTCTCGCTCACCGTAATCCTGAAGATGAAATAGTGCTTGGTTTGTATTTCGCGCAAAGCTACACGAGGGCTACCTGCGCTAGCCGTCCAGAATTTAGCAGTGTAAGACTAAAGGGAAGGCACCTAGTAATCATTAATCATCGCCAACTCTTGAGCTACTCTTTTACGAATAGTGAAATTGACCGTCACATTTTAACGCCCCTCCGGCTGTCCGGTGTGACAGGAATTCAAACCCGCAACCTTCAGATTACAAGTCTTAACCACCAGGCCATACCGGGCGAAGATGATATAGAATAACTTTTTGAAACGTTTTGGTTCAGAGTCAAAGAACGAACTTAGAGTTATTCTGTTTTGTGGTAAGTAATGGATTCGAAAATATTTTGTTTTCGTACTTTCAGCCTTTAGCCTATCATTGACCTAGATTTTGTTTCTTTTGTTTATCTTGGCTACTTGTTATTGATTTCTACTGTATTAAGTGATGTTATACCAACATGCACGGCTCGGCTTGGCCAAGCGTGTTAAAGCGTTAGACTTGTAATTTGAGGGTGGCGGGTTCGAATCCCGGTCGCACTAAACATGCTCGTCATTTTAGCCATGGGGGCGTTATAATGTGACCGTCAATCTCACTATTCGTTGGTCAAAGAGTTGGTGGTGGATGGTGATGACTAGTTGCCTTCCCTCTAGTCTTACACTGCTAAATTAGGGACGGCTAGTGCAGATAGCCCTCGAGTAGCTTTGCGCGAAATTAAAAAAACAACAACACGCACGTATATATGTATATGCTTGTATATAATTAAAACAGTTGATGTTGTTCTTTAAATGTTTCCTTTATTCAACTTATTATTTCACTTCTATACGTATTTCTGATTTGTATCACTTGTTCGTGTCTTTCTTTTATATTATACACTGGGTATAAGTAATCAGGTCAGGTACACAATGTATTTATTTTCAAGCACGCAATCATTTATATTCACTGTACAAATAGGTAAAGTATACGAGTCTCATTTCATCGATCAGAAAACTATGAAACGCTGTTGCTATAGCAACAGTCCACGTGGAGGGGATTATATCTTGCGAACAAGCCGGGCGATGCAGAAAAGCTGTCTTTGTTGACTACAGCGGCTGAACCAAGGACTAGGGAAATCATTCCTAAGACGACAGTGGGGAAAAAAATTACAGTACTTTTTACTTAATTTCTGTTATAAATAATTTTAATTCCTAGGGTGAAACGAAAATCTAAATTACTCAAAAGTAATTAGTTCTCAACATTCAAAGCAATTAATGTTGGCTGTTGAAACTACAGACACGTGGAGAAACTGTTTTACTTTTGGAGAGTTTTTTATTTTTCGAATATTTCCATATTTCAAATATAAGACCATGATTATCTGAAAAAAACAAAAAGAAAGGTCGCATAAATTAAATTTATGAAAATTACATTTGTATTTTATTCGAGCAAAAATGTGTCTATTTTTCAGATAAGTAATTTCCAAAATGACCGAAGATAGTAATTGTTTTGAGAATCAAACGTATCAGATGGTTGAATCATTTTAGCAACAACAAAAATCATTAGTATGTGTTTCCTTTTGATAGCTACAACTGGAATGTAAACTGAAACTTTTGTTTTATCTGCTTCCATCTATACATTTCGCCCCCAGTGGCTCAGCGGCATGTTTGCGGACTTACAACGCTAAAAGTCAGGTTTATATACCCGTGGTGGGCAGAGCACAGATAGCCCATTGTGTAGCTTCATGCTTAATTCAAAACAACAACAACTATACACATTTAAAATGTTTAAACACTAATTTCTAACTTGTCGAAGGGTTCGAGGTTCGAGACGTGATACTACAGAATTTACTTTGCATTTGTTCCAAGTTACGTCTTTTATTGTAGCCATCCAATAACACATTAACATAGTTTTACTCATAAACTCTTCTGAGCTGTAGTTTTATTCATAGATTCATCAGGCTAGCTACTTCACTCTGCTTGTTTGTTTGAGATACTGAAGTAAAGTTACCTATAGCCTTTCCAAATTTTAAACTAATAGACTAGATGGAATACAACTAGTACACAACACCCACCACTGACTCTTGGCTATTGTAGCGAAATAGTCAGATTTGGCAGTTACTCTTGTAACGCACTCAAGGTTGAAAATGCGGGTATGATTTTCTGGCAATGGGATGCGAGCCACGTAGATTCACAACGTGGACACCGAGCTACGCCCAAACCAGTTCATTTAGGATAAGTATGTTACTGGAATTCATACTTGAGTGCGAAGATATTCAACAACCTATACGTTAAATAATATCAATATTGTTGATTTTGCTCAACGCCAGAAGCATTGTTATACAGTCAATGTAAACATGTACTTTTAAAATTAGTATATATATCATACGGAAGTCTTGATATAAAACGAATCAAAGGCAACATTGGAAAGTTGAACTGTTGGTGATGTTTCAATGCTGAAAGTTTATCAATAAACATAAATATACTCTTCAAAACAAGAAACGCAAAAGGGATATTTTTGTTATTTTACAGAGAAATATATGTAATGACGTTACAAGCTCAGAGTATGTGATGTTACACATGTTAAGGCACTGATTGTCAGACCAAAATGACAATAAAAGTTGTGCACTTTGAAAACGGAGGAAAACATCGGATTTTTCGCCAAAACGCATGCGTGTCCAATACATTTGTTTGAGAGATCTGCATGTTCTGCAAGTGCAACATGTGCAAAATCCCTATAAAAGTGACGGGTTCTCGGTTTCCATAGCTCAGTGTTAAGCCACCGACACGCAATACAGTTACGCCAAGACTGACTGAAGCACAACGCAACAACGCCATTGGTCGCTTGAAAGCAGGCGAATCTCGATCACATGTTGCCAGAGCTGTGAATGTCCACCAAAGCACCATCACAAGGCTATGGAATCGTTACCAACAACATGGATCAACTTGTGACCGTTCACGATCTGGCAGACCTCGTGTGACCACGCCCGCACAAGATCGCTACATCTGGTTACGTCACCTTCGGGATAGTACCACCACTGCGACGTCTACTGCCTCAACCATACCAGGGCTGCGTAGGATTTCCGATCAGACCGTACGCAACCGTCGACGAGATTCTTAGGCCCCATGCGCAACGCATGATGGTGAACGTCAACGACGTTTTTCAACATGACAACGCCCGTCCTTACACAGCCCGACTCACCACTGTCTTCTTAAGACACCGCGGCATCAACGTTCTTCCCTGGCCCTCAAGATCACCAGATTTAAACCCCATCGAACATCTTTGGGACGAGTTGGACCGACGTCTGCGACGGCGACAACCTCAACCGCAGACTCTACCTCAGCTTGCAGCAGCTTTGCAGGCTGAGTGGACAGCCATTCCACAGGATGTGATTCGCCATCTCATCGCTTTCATGGATAGGAGATGCCAAGCAGTTATTGAAGCTTACAGGGGGCATACTCGTTATTGACGTTGAGTGACGTTAAACTTCAACTAGTGATCGTGGAATTCGCCTTTGCAGACTTTGGATGTTCAGCAGTGAATGTGCAAAGTTTCACATGTCATACAGAACTACCCGGAATAAACTTGTTAACAATGTGTCTCAAATTTTGCCTTTTGCGTTTCTTTTTTTTAAGAGTATAGTACTGTTTTTTTTGTGTATGTGCTCATAAAAGTGTTCAATAAACAGATTCAATGTAAAGTTATGAAAGAATTCCCAAATGGTTTTCACATTGCTCGACAAAGTTGACATTGCTTTATTCAATTTTATATGATGTAAATCTTTTGTTGTCTTACATTTCTGTGTAACTCTTTACCAAATAGTTTCACTAAGCCTTTAATTCAAACGATAACTGAGAAACATTGGACTTCGGACATAAACCAATATTCATTACTTTAATATCTCTCATTATTTAGATTAATATTCAAAGCGTCTCTTACACAAAATTACTGCTATTTACTCACTTTAAAATAAATTACCTTTGTAATATTGTTTATATTAGCGTCTATAAACGTGTCAATGGACGTAGTCCGTTGTTGGGAATTTCCGGTTTTGATTACACTTAAACTGCGTACATTTTACTGAATGTTAAGATGTTAAATTGTACTCACACTAAACCGCCACAATAGATGTTTGTATTTGTTACTGGGTATGATTGAAGAACTTGCTTTATAGATCTGGTAAGAGATTCTATGTTTGACACGACATTTATAAATAAATTGAAGTAATAAAGAAGATGGTACACTTAAAATTAAATCGCCCCCAGGATGATCGATTTGGTTCGATTTATTTTCAATTTCGCGTAAAGCTACACGAGGACTATCTGCTCTAGCCGTCCCTAAGTTAGCAGTGTAAGACTAGAAGGAAAGCGGCTAGTCATCAACACCCATTGCCAACTCTTGGGCTACTCTTTTACCAACGAATAGTGGGATTGACCGTCACATTATAACACCCCCACGGTTGAAAGAGCGAGCATGTTTGGTGTGACGGGGATTCGAACTCGCGACCCTTTTATGATTATCAGAAATAGAAATACGTAACGAAATGACACCTGTGCGTATTTTTTCCTAGCAAGTTTCATAAATAGAACATTTTAAATAAAATAGCGTTACATATATCATATATATATGAATTTGACTCTATAGCACATAACAACTATAAATAAGATCCTAATAGATCTTTACGCGGCTATAATTCATGTCTACCGTTCTGTATTGTGGTAATTTGGAACTTTTACATTAGGGTAAAATTGCGTAAGATAAATTGAAGATTCGGATAATAAAGGAACTTATATATTATTTTTCAAGATCATAGTTTTAAACATTTTATGCCTATAAAACACCATCGCACATGTGTTCAACGTTAGCCCATAAATAACTTAATACACAGTTTTCGCAATGTGAATGCAAATAATTTTATGAGATATTTTTGATGGAAGCTTATTTAAAACATTGTTTAACCAAAGTCTTATGTGTGTCCGTTTATAACTGAGAAACAACTGACTTGCTTGTATCCAAGTCTTAAGGACACCAGGGGAGTGACATAGGGGCGTCAATATTCGGATCTGTCTTTCTTAGCCACCCCTGAGAGCTTCCATGGGGTTTTTCCCTCTGGTAGTTTATAAATTCGTTTACAGATAAATGGTGGTCATGGAGACCTTTAGCCACTTCCAGAATCGCAAGTGAGAACATGAAAATTGGAGACCCTAATGATTATAAACACGATTTAATGATGTGAATCTATAAAACGAAATTAATAAACGTTGCTGTCCAGTAATGTATTTCTGTGCTACATACTTAGTGGCTCCTTTGCAATTTTTAACTGCATTATCTGTTGAGGAATAGTGACATAAAAGTGACATGGCGTCGGAGTGTGACCTCAGCATGAGAAGTATTTTAAAATCATACCTCCAGATGATCTCCTAACCAGTATTCTGCCTTTTCTTGTGCCCTTCAGTGGCTGAGTAGTAAATTTGAAGGCTTATAATGCTAAAAACTGGATTTCAATACCTTTGGGAGGGGGGCATAACACTGATAGTCTATTATGTTGCTTTGCGCTTCACAACAAACAAACCAAACCTTCTCTTGTGCCCCCCCCCACCTCTGGCTCAGCGGTAAATGTGGAGGTTTATAAAGCTAAAACCCGGGCCTTGATACTAAATATACACAATATAGCCCATTGTGTAACTTTGTGCTTAACAACAAACAGAATTTCTCCTGTGATACCATACTTACATTCAAGTGATTTAATCTTGCTCCAAAATTTGTTTAGCATTTGATTAATTATGGCACCGACTATGCTTTTGACAACAATATGTATTAATTTCTTTTTATTACCTCATCTTCTTTCCTATAGATGATAATAAGGCCCTACATTTTTCACCATTATGTGTTGTATGGACACTTATCAGGGACACTACAAAGTGACTACAGTAGTTTATGGCCATACTGTATTTCATGTACTTCTGGCAGAGTATTCAGGTACTTCTCTCGAATATTTTTTAAATATTTTTATTTCAAACATAATTTTTTCTCGTAACATCCACAGATCTTAGCTTTGTCGTTTCTTTAACATTTTATTTTACATTTTATAATATAACGTCTGGAAGCTTACCCGTAGTTAGAAACTTTTGCAGTTTTCAAATAAATAATATTCTAGAATAATTGATCTCAGAATTCTTGTTTACAGGAGACGTTAAAAAAAGACTAAATATCTGCTATGAACGTTGATTCATTTGTAACGAAACTACCTTGAGGTATATTTGCAGTAATGAACTTGACTATTGCTACATCCTTATATTTTTGTCCAGTTTATTCAGTTAATACCGTTTTTACTTCTCTGCATCACTTTTAACTGGACACCATCTTGTAACAAATCCCAGACTTTAGTACATTATTTATCACTATGATATGACTGTGATAAAAATATAATATTTGATATATTTTCTAAAGGTGGAGCTGGTGTCAAGATTAATATTTTGTCATATCATGGGTTATCAGTTGAACTCTAATTTCATGTACACTCCGTGTACCAGCTACTGAAGTTGTGGTATTTTGCAATTATAGAACCAACACAGTGGTTAATAAGGCCCTCACTGAAACGAAACATCTTTCGGCCATGCAATAATTTTGTTTGTTAATAACCAAGCTACACGATGGGCTATTTACGCTCTGCTCACCACGGGTATCAAAACCCAGTTTCTAGCGTTTTAAATCCACAGACATACTGAGTCACAGAGGGGCTTTGCCAAAGGAGTACAAAGGTGTTATATGCCACACAAAGTGTGGTCCTAAAGGAAGAAGGCGCGTATCAGGACCACATAATTTTGAACTATAAAAATATTTTCGAAAAGGGAAATATACTCCTGTAGTATAAGACTGTGCTACTTAACCCAAGTGACATCATCAGTACCATCAATCCAAATGCCTGTTAATATTACGTCAGATGACAGTGAAACTGGTAGAACATATTTATAACTTACGATTTTCCTTCTCCATTTTCGATGTACCATTGAGTAAATTAGACTCTTGAAGTCTTACACACTAGAAAAAAACAACAACAACCCCCAGCATATCAATGGGCAACACTCATACCAATTATGCATCCAAAATGTATTTTGTTTTACTGTTGTAGACCTGGCATGGCCAAGCGTGTTAAGGCGTGCGACTCGTAATCTGAGGGTCGCGGGTTCGCATCCCGGTCGCGCCAAACATGCTCGCCCTTTCAGCCGTGGGGGCGTTATAATGTGACGGTCAATCCCACTATTCGTTGGTAAAAAGAGTAGCCCAAGAGTTGGCGGTGGGTGGTGATGACTAGCTGCCTTCCCTCTAGTATTACACTGCTAAATTAGGGACGGCTAGCACAGATAGTCCTCGAGTAGCTTTGTGCGAAATTAAAAAAACAAACAAACAAATATTACTGTTGTATATATGAAGCCAGACCCAAGTATTTATTATAATTAACAATCCCTGTTATGAATTCGGGTGCTCAAAAGTTACTTGCGACGAAAACACTTTCCACTAGATTTGGGTCAGATGATTAGATGGATTATGAATCTTAGAGTTCATGGGTCGTATTCAAATTTCACAAAAGCGCTTTGGATTTTGAGGTCTTGAGTGTAATATAAGAGTGTCAGTCAAATCCAAATATTCGAACAGAAAAAAGTAAACCAAGAGTTGGCTGTGGAGTTATTGGCAAGATGTATTTGTTTTATCCTCTCTTTAAATGGCTAACTACAAATAGTAAAAAAAAGGAAAAAAAACGTTTTAAATGCAAAATTGAAAGCTATACCAGTTGTAACAGAAAGCGAGTATCCGATCATTTGGAGAACACACGTGTAAGCGCAAAAACGTGCTATAGATAAGCTATCGTATAATGAATTCTTAATCTGAACGGACTGAACAAGTCTTGGTTTAATTAACTACTTTCGAGAGTTTCATCTTCGAAAAAAACACGTACGTTCTCTGCGAAACTGTTAGAGTTCTTCTCGTGTTCGGTTACTGAATGGAATCCTGTTTACGATTCTCGATTTGGAACAAATATTTTTGTAAATAAAGTAATAGACTCTGCTCTTTCGGCCAAAGTGGTTTCTCTATATGTTGAATTTATCATACACTCTGATATTTCTACTTTGGTGAATGGTTTCCTTCACTTTATGTTGTATTTTAACATAAACTCTGCTATTTCTGCTTTGATGAACAGTTTCGTTAATTTTATGTTACATTTTAACATACACTCTGCTACTTCTGTTTTGGTGAACGGTTTCCTTCACTTTATGTTGTATTTTAATATATCTAAACATACCCTCTCCTCTTGTTTGATACATTTTACCAAAATGAAACAACGATGTTAATGCCCCAGTTTTTGACTGCTTCAATGCGTATACTCAATAAAGTACCAAGTGTGCGCAGGCAACGGCCACACGTCAGACTAGTGATGGTTGTATCCGTATTTCAGTTCTTACATTTCACATACCGCTTTTGTGGATGAGATATGGGTGATTTTAAAAACAATTTTCTTTGGTCACTTATGTGGTTGTCAACTGTCGTGAGTTAAGGCGAAGACTACAGATGTATGAATTTGTTCAGCGAGTAAAATTCACATCTGATAGACGCTTATTTCTTAACATCAAACGTGGCATAATGTTACAGTATAGAAACGGTCGATAAAGGGATACCATTATGTTAAAGCATAATTTTGTACACGTTTCTTGTACACGGATTAATTTCGTTGCTTCGATTTTGCGTAACTTGGAAACCGGGATGTAAATGTAACATGTTCTTATATCAATAACTCTAAATTGTTAATCATATATGTTATATAACCATAAATGATTCTGCAATATAGTATCATGTAAGTATACAGTAGGTTTACTAAAGCACCACGTGTATCGATAAGTCAATAAGCAGTATTTCTGCTGCTGAAACATCTTATGTAAAAACTAACTATATATATAGGATTTAGTTTTTCTGTTTATCAAACTAATGAGTACATATTTTAGTGTTAAACAAGCGTGTATAAAGTTTGTCATGTACATCTTAATAATTAGTTTAATATATTTTAATACGCATGCGTTTTGCAACTGTAATAAAATTAATAATGTCTGTTCATTTGTTTGTTCTTGGATTTCGCGCAAAGCTACATGAGGGCTATCCGCGCAAGCCGTTCTAATTTAGTGGTGTAAGACCGGAGGGACGGCAGTTAGTCATCACCATCCACCGCCAGCTCTTGGGCTACTCTTTTACCAACGAATAGTGGGATTAACCGTCATTTCATAACGCCTCCACTGCTAAAAGAGCGAACATGTTTGGTGTCACGAGAATTCGAACCCGCAACCCTCGGATTATGAGTTTAGCGTTTTAACCACCTGGCCATGCCGGGCCTAAATTTAATAATATCTAAGCGATAAGTGAAACTGCGCCAAATAATAAAAAGAGAAAAAAAAAATACAATGAGAGTAAAGAATCTCGTGCTTGTTATTTTGGTTCTTAAAATTAAGCTCTCGAGCATTCAGCCAGACTTACATTTATAATCATACATTTATAAACTCCGAGAGACTGAGATTTAGAATTTGGTCTGTCGGATTCGAAACTATGCGATACCATAAATTATTCCACTCACTCTAAACTACATGTGTGTATAAGATGGCAGTCAGTCAGTTAACGTGAATGGGGGGTGGTTGAGGGCTACTGACTGGCTGTCTTCCCTTTGGTAAGTAGTTCAAAATTATGCCTTTTCAATAAGACAGATACTCATCAGGGCCAAACCGTACATGGTTATTGACAAGGAGTGAGGTAGAGGCCAGGATGTAATTAACTTTATTAAATTACAGTCAGTAAACAAGTAAGAATATATGTTCTTGATTTTTGTTTTAACTCTCGCATGCCACAAAGAAGAGATTGATGGATTTATTTATTTACATCTTTTTTAAATCGAGTGCTCATTAATAAACAAAATAACAAAAATATTACAGTGTTCTCGTATTTTATTAATAGATTTTGTCTGGGCTTTCCAAAACAGGTTCGGAAAAAAGCCAATTGGAACAGTACCTCTGAAGCCAATGTCTAATGTGTTTGAAATTATATCTTTATTATAGTATATCTAAAAAAACTTAAAACCAGTTAATTTGTTACATTTCGTAAAAGTCTAATTATCCAAGATTCATGCAGTTGAAAATGAATTTCTTACAAATCCACAAGAAACCTCGACAAGAGATATATAAAAATCTACCTTGGTACGTTACGCTTTCACAGTATGGTCCCCAGTGGCACAGCGGTATGTCTGGGGACTTACACTAAAATGGGTTTCGATGTGGTGGACAGAGCACAGATAGCCCATTGTGTAGCTTTCTAACAAACAAAACTTTCTTTCATTCTCTCCATTTTCTACTGTTTTATTGATAGCTTTTTGAACAAAGAAAGATTTACACTAGAAAAGTTGTGTTGTGACGTTGTGAAGTCACTTTCTGGAACTTTTAAGATCTACAGTAGATCATGTTGTTTTATAATGTCATGGAGTCGCTTTCTAGAATTGTGAAGGCAACAAAAGAGTAGGTTGTGTTACGATGTCGTGAAGTCACTTTCTAGACAGGCCAAGGTCTACGTAGCAGCAGCTCACATTAATGATATACATAAGACTATGTCATGTTACAGTAAAGTAGTCCTCAGTCAGTAAGTTCAAGATTTGTGATGAGGTGGAATCTCTGTATAAGAACTTTCAAGGTCTGCATAACAGCAGGCAGTATTAAGATGATGTGTAGTTTTCTTATTGACAGAATCGATAGCTTCTCCCAACGTGACGTATCATGAGGATTTCGTCACAACAAGAAAAAATTTGTTTGAATAGTTGCAGAAAATTTGGAAGCAAAAACTATCAAATAAAAAACTGTGTAATTATTTTAACAATACGCAAACGTTTAATGTGATTAAAATCTTCCAGTTATAGACAAACGTTTAATGTGATTAAAACCTACCAGTGACAGATAAACGTTTAATGTGATTAAAACCTACCAGTTATAGACAAACAACCTGCTAGCGCAGATCTTCATAATTTGAACCACCGTATTTTATTTGACAATTTGTTTTGATAAGATAGCAAGGAACAATAAAATTATTACTAGATAGTAAACTATTTACAATTATATGAAACTATGATTTTAAAACCTGATTATAAGTGTTCTGCTTTATTCAATATACAGAAATATGGTTGAGGCATCGAAAGTAATTCCTTTTTGTGAACATTTATACTGAAAAAAATAAAAGTTATAGTTCGACCATTACTTCTAAGACAGATTCACAGTTCCAAATTTCAGAAAGCAATTTTATGGCAACGAGGCTCGACTCAAGAACCTTCGGATTTTTTGGCACGCTAACCGCTAGGTACGTTCAAAGAATAGTAGTAATCTTCCGTTCTACTATGTTCTGTTCCCTTCTTTCCACTATTTTTGTTTCTGGTAAGCAACTGCTCGTGTTCTTTCAGAGACTTAGCATGGCCTGGTTTAAGATGCTCGACTCTGCTCTGGTCTGGTTTAATCTCTGTCATTAAATATCTCGCAAAACCGTAGGGACTTTATAAAGTAACGGTAAATCCTATTGGTAAGAAGGCTGGCCAAACGGTGAACAGGTCTGGATGGGACAAACGGTAGTTTTTTGCACGAAATTCAAAACAAACTCTTTGAGGGGAGGCGTGAACGTAAGTTACTAAGAACAGTGATCCAATAGTTTAATATATGTGATGAAAATACCCTTTGTAATTTTTGTGAAGACAATAATATGTGTTACTTTCCATGAAAGTGAAAAGGTACTTTTATAAACATTCAATAAATAATTTACACTTGGCCTGAATTGGTACAATGTTAATTTACACTTGGCCTGAATTGTCAAGATTAAAATGTATATAGTAAAAACAACAACAACTGCATTCTTAGTTAATTATAAGGTAACTTCGTCGCAATAATGTTAAAGAGAACTTAAAGGAAAAAAATTTTAAAAGCTAAATCACATATAGAATCAGAAATGGTGAAAAATATATCTTTAGTAAACATTTGAGAAATAAATGGTTCGGAAAGTGTCTTAAAACTCTGAAACAACTTAAAAGGAAGTTGTTTGTCAGTTGGTATAAAGCTGCATAATGGGATATGTATACTGTGCCCACCACGGGTTTAATACTGGCTTTAACGTTATAAGTCTTCAGAACGGCTACTGAGCATCTGGGAGCAACAGAAATAGTATGAAAACAAAGCAAAAAAAAAGCAACACAGGCGACATCTAGTGGTTACACCTGAAACGTCTTGCTTGTTTTGTGCTGTTTTTCATGTCAGCAGATAATAGACACATCTGAGTATTTGGTCTTAATGAATAATTGCAGTAACTATATATAACTAAACTAAATTAAGCATATCAGTGTTAAACACTTATCGATACCTTAGGAATGTTTTAGGTATGTAAATCAGTTCATAATTTGTCAATACTTTTGAACCCAATGTAAAATAGAAATATAAAAGAATACGATAACTTAATATCTAAATACCTACTTGATACGAGATAATTATAGGTGAATCCATAGATACAATAACTAATTAATGTAGAAATATATTGTTACAGGTCCGTCTATTCCTATTGTTACAAAGATGATACCCAGTGGTATAGCGCTAGAAACCGGGTTTCCATACCCGTGGTGGGAAGAGCACAGATAGCCCATCGTGGAGCTTTGTGCTTAACTACAAACAAACAATTGTTTACAAAATTAAAGGGGGATTTAGCATATAGAAAAGTGACTTAAGCAAAGTTTTATACCAGTAAAAGCTTCCAATGGCATATATTATACATCTATATCAATAGATTCACGCAAACATTGAAATGGGGTTTGATTCCACGCCATTGGAGAATTATTTGAGTCAGAATGAAAGAAAACAAGTCTTCTGGTTGTTGTGAGATTTTTGTCATTTTAGTTTTTTTTCATAGGGGGAGACGTCTTTCATCAGTACTGAAAGGCGTTACTATGGCGACACTATAACAGTCGTTGCTATATGGCAATGCTTGCCTGATTAACTTGGAAAGACTTCTCAAGTATGTACTCACTCCATTAACGGAACTCAATAGATCTGATGACATGTTGTGCCATCTATTGAGGATGTGCGGTGTATAACGTTTATCTTTTTATCTTAAAGAATGCAATATACATAACCTTTAAAGAAATCTTTGTATCCTGCTATTTTCTACGCAAATATGGACTAGTAAAGTTACACTACCTTTAGAGCAGTGAGCGCCTTTATGAATGTACTTATTTGTCTGTCTTTGCCTTAGTTACTCTTATATAATCAAATGTAATGTTTTATGGAAAAAGTGTCACTGTTATTATAAAACCAGTTTTGATGAGCTAGACTCAAAATGAAAATGTGATGCCTTTTAGAAATTATTTGATAAATAAAAACACTTAGAACAAATTATTTAATATTCTATTCTGAAATAAAGAATGAGACTGAACTCTAATTATAAATGAACTGGAAAGGTTGCTGATAATCAGAAAGACAGTGTTAGAGTTCGTTTCAGATCCAGTGTAATGT